>NC_084480.1:82098827-82398827 GCF_030035675.1 Rhineura floridana
TCTATGGTTAGGGCTCCTGATCCCCTCCCCCACTTAACAGCAGCCATGGTAATCTCTGCTTTTCATCTAAATAGCACCTGCGCTTGTATTTTTTCTGATGGGTGCTCATAGCAATGTTTGGAGGGTGGCTTAAACTGTAGTCCTAAGCATTCTACGAGTAAGCACCACTGAACTCAATGGAACTTCTGAGTAAATAGAGATCCAGGCTCTCTTGGATGAGAGCAATTTTCTAGATCCATTTCAATTGGGGTTTTGGCCTGGCTTTGGCATGGAAACTGCCTTGGTTGCCCTATATGATGGCCTTTGTAAGGAGAGAGACAGTGGGAGTATGATCCTGTTGATTCTCCTTGATCTCTCGGTGGCTTTCAATACCATCAGCCATGGTATTCTTTTGGAGCAAGGTGGGAGTGGGTGGTATCACTTTGCAATGGTTCTGGTTTTATTGGAGGGCCATCTCCAGAGGGTGGTGCATTGAGGGTGCTGTTCTGCCCGCTGGATGCTCCAATGTGGGGTGCCACAAGGATTGGTTTTATCCCCCATGTTGTTTAATATCTACATGAAGCTGCTGAGTGGGGTCATCTGGGGGTTTAGAGTGTGTTGTTGTCAATATGTAGGTGACATGCAACTCTATTTCTTCTTTACATCAGCAGGCATGGCAGTGGACATGCTAGACCAGTGTCTGGCCTCAGGGATGGGCTGGATGAGAGCCAATAAACTGAAGCTCATTCCAGATAAGACTGAGGCACTGTTGGTGGGTGGTGCCTCTGACAGGATAGGTGAGGTTCGACCTGGGGTTGCACTTCCCCTAAAGGAGCAGGTGCACAATTTGTGGGTACTTCTGGATCCATTACTGTCACTGGAGGCCCAAGTGGCCTCAATAGTGCAGAATGCCTTCCATCAGCTTCAGCTGATGGCTCAGTTGCAACCTTCTCTGGAGAGTAATAGCCTAGCTCCTGTTGTCTATGCTCTGGTAACCTCTAAGTTAGATTACTGCAATGTGTGGGGCTGCCTTTGAAGACAGTTCAGAGACTGCAGCTGGTGCAGAATTCAGCAGCCACATTATTGACTGGAGGTAGGAGGTTTGATCATATAATACCGAACCTGGCCTGACTGCAATGGCTGCCAAGTAGCTTCCAGGCTAAATTCTAAGTGCTGTTTTTGACCTGTAAAGCCTTATGTGGCTTGGGATCCTTATACCTTAGGAACCACCTCTTCCCACATGACCCTACCCAGACCCTGTGTTTGTCATCCGAGGCCCTTCTATGTGTGCCTCCTCCAAGGGAGGTGTGGAGGGTGGCAGCATGAGATTGGACCTATTCAGTGGTGGCTCCCTGACTGTGGAATGCTCTCTACAGAGAGGTGCATCTGGCACCATCAATCTCAACCTGTAGGTGCCAGGTGAAGATGATTTTATTCACCCAGGCACTTTGCTCTTAATTGGTGTTAATTTTTTAGTTGGGTGGTGTAGGATGTGTCCTTTTTATGTTACTGTAGGATGAACACTTTCAGTTAATAATGCTCTCCCATTGTTTGATGTGTTTTAATTTTATGTACTGGATGCTTTTTAAAAAATTGTAAGTTACTTTGATACTCACAAAAAATTGTTGTAAGTGACATAGATATTGTTATGGGATTTGGGGGGGTGTAAAATGGATGATTTCTATGAATCTTCTTGCTAGCCTCTCATTTGGGATCTGCAAAGGAAGACACATGCTCCACTGGTCAAACCAGTTTTCTTTGCATAACCTCATCTTTTAACCCAGTTAGCCTGTGAGTTAATGGCTTATGGAATAGTCAATCTGTATATACAAAAGGATGTAGCTCTTGTTACTCTTTTCAGGAGAGGGACCCTCCTCCTACCATCCTGGAGCCAAGGAGAGGCTTGTCTTTTTAGTCTAGTCTGGAGAAGCTGGGAACTGGAGACAGAGAGGCTTGCTTGCTCTCAGTACCCCCAAAGCTATGGACAATGGGGAGCAATATGTGATGGACTGTTAATGCTGTGAAACCCTCTATCTTAGGCTCAGGTTGGGTTGTGCATAAATAAAAAACATATATCCTGGTTTCTAGGCTCCACTGACCTTCTTTCTAAGGAAACCAAACCCTGGGTAAGCACAGGAACCTCTGGAAGTCTCGCACCACTCAGACACTGGGGTGGCAAGCACCAATATAACTAATTAACAACAACAACACATTCTTGGGGTTATATTGATAGATCTGGAAAACTGAATTGGGGGTGGGGAGAGTTACATTTATCATCCCTCAGTGCCACTTCTCCAGTAGAAAAATCATGAGTCTTCTGCATTACATCTCTTTCAGCCCTGTAAGAATATGATTTCAATGGGTTTACTGTAAGCATTACTAAATCTGGATCCAATCCATTGTTGTCTTAAGAGGTATGTATGTCAGATAGAAAATATAAGCATATATGCATTTATTTCCAGAAAAGATACACTTCTAGCCAGCAGACACTAGCCAAGAGAATGTGCATCTTATGTGGGGAATACAATAATGTACTTTTTCTGCATGATGATGGATCTGGTTGTACACCTGCATTATAAAGCATGCTTTTTTTGTATCTAGTTGTACAGATCCATGTTCTCAAAACAACAACAACAAAACATTGGATGCAGACTCAAATCCAGGCTGTGTACACACAACATTTTATTCCTGAATCAATGGAGACTGAGTTCTTATTTTTTCTACATCATTCACACACAATCTAGACCTACTGCATACTTTTTGTCTCTGAAAAGCACTTCTTGACAAACTGGTTTCATCCAGCAAATAAAAGCTCATTGCAGACCTACATTACTCCACAGTGTACACATTTGAAAACAGATGTAGGCAGTCCCAGGCAGTCCCAGGCATCTGCCCAATGATGCTGTGGGACATATACCAACATTGCAAAGGGACAGTTTTCAAACATGTAATCTAATCAAGGAGTTTTCAAAACACATATCAAGTAACCACACCCATCTGTCCGCACAGCATGATCTAGAATCAATCTAGATTGAAAGCAGCATGTTGAGGAGAAAGCATGAATAATTCCATATTGAGAAATACTACATTTTTGTACTAATGGGTAAGTGTGTATGCTGGCCCAGTCTGAACCTGGAAAAAGCAAAGCCTACTGACTGAAGATTTACCTTTAACAATTGCAACTTTGCACTAGAAAAATTCTTTGAGATGTCCAATGATGAAATTGGATTTAAAGATAATAGATCAAAATTATTTGAAATGGCTTCAGCTTTTTTTTTACTTTGCTCAAAATCTTTGACAAGTATGGGGAGGGACAATACCAATAAGAAGTGGGAGAGGAGAACACCCAATTTTGTCTAAAGTGTATAATGAAAAAAATGATCTAATTTACTGCTTATGTAAATTATTTCTAGCTGAAATCATGCCATTTTAAATATTTAGAAATTATAGAATCTATGCAGAACCCTTGTGCTAATAAAATAACAAATAACCCCAAATAATAGCCCATAAATAATTCAATTACAGCTTACTTTTAACATAATAAGTTTGTACAAAAACATATTAAAAGAGACAATCTAGCCTATTAAAATTCAACAGGCATTCAGCTCAGCTGGAGCAGGACTTGTTTCAGCCCCCTGCGCAAAGCATTTCCAGGCACATTACAAATATACCAGTTTGCACAAAATTAAGTACAAAAGAATATTTCGTAGCTGAAGCATTGAGATTATTTTGCTGGCAGTATCAATATATTTTTATGACATGCTGTATCATCACCTTTTCAAATCTGACTAAATTACAGTTTTATATTCCATAATTATATTTGATCATACTGGACGGTTGTACTTTGAAATGCCAAGCCAATATTAATCAAGTTTCCCCTTAATTATGACTCATTTTGCCTGTGTCATGTTGGTTCTTAACATGTTTGGGATAATTACAGTCATCTACAACTTTTTGTTATGTGGTGGGATGGTACTCCCAGGAACTTAAGCCATCTATGCACTATGGAATCCAGACATCGTTGTGCGTCACATCAAGATCTATTTGCTTACTATGCACATTGCTGATCTGAGCCCTTCATCATGCAACGAATGCTATGATCCAGACTTTTTTAACTTTAACTTTTTATTAAACTTTTCATAATATACATAAAGGAAGCCACTTTACTTAAGCCACTTCACTTAACCCCCTCCCTCCTCTCCTCACCCCCCCCATGGATTGACCTTCACAGTAATTCATACACATTTGAAGTCTTCATCAAAACAGTCTGTTTTTATAAACAGCTTGTCAGGATTTAATCTTCTACTTCAAGAAAGAATGGTGATAGGACAAATCCAGGTAAGTATAACTATTTATGGCAGACTATCGTCATTCTAAGGATAATATTTCAAATGTTCTGCTTTCTCTTTTCTTTATAGGTAGAAGTCTCTGCTACCCCAAGCACTCTATGACAACCACAAATGGGTATATGGTGCAGGAGGGAAACAATCAATCTCTGTTGTATTAGCATAATCAATACATGCATTCCAAGCTTCAAGGAAAGTGTCTTTTTTCTTCTTGTCTCTTGCTTCTTTTATCTTCTGTGTAAGTTTCTCTAGTAAGGCCACCTGCCAGATCCTCTGGTAGCAAGAATCTAGGGTGGCTATTTTAAACTCTTTCCAGTTCTGGGCAATCACTGACCAAGCTGCAGAAAAAGGTTGAAGAGCTCTTTATGATTCATATCCAAGCCTAAATCTATGAACAGAGCCGGCGCTAAAGGGCGGCCAGGTTGGGCCCTGGCCGAGGGTCCCTGGGGCCACAGGGGCCCCTTGATAGGGTGGAGGAGAAGTAGCACTCCCCTTCTGCGATCTGTGGTAGAGTACTGCCATGGATTGCAGGGAGAGAGCTTCCCAGCTGGCTTCACTTACCTGTCTCTCCTGTCTTTTGCAGCTGCATGGGCTGCACGTGCAGGGCTGCCATTAACCAAAATGGCGGCCAAGGTTTCCCAAAGGTGCTGATGCCCCTGCTGCCATCTTGGTTGATGGCAAGGATGAGCGCATGTAGCATGCATGTGTGCCATCAACCAAGATGGCAGTGGAGGCTTCAGCTCCTTAGGAAAACCTTGGCTGCCATCTTGGTCAATGGCAGCCCAGCACGCACAGTCACAAAAGACAGAAGAGACAGGTAGGTGGGGTGTGCTCACACATGTGTGTGTGTCCATGTACGCCAGGGCCCAGGGCAAGCTGGTGTGCAAGGGCCCCGGCATGCCTGGCACCAGCCCTGTCTATGAACAGTCCAAGACTTTTTCATATAGTGGAGTCTACATGAAGAACAGTCACATACATTCTAGAGCACTCACATAAATAGGCAAATGTGTGAACTATGATATGGAATATAGCCTGGAATATATCAGGGATATGTTGTTTGTTATATGCCTTCAAGTTGATTACAACTTACAGCAACCCTATGAATCTTTTTTGGAAATATTCATAAGGTTTTCTTGGTAAGAGGTATTCAGAGGTGGTTTACCATTGCCTTCCTGTAAGCCTATAGCACCTGGTATTCCTAGGTGGTCTCCCATCCAAGTACTAACAAGGCCTGACCCTGCTTAGTTTCTGAGATCAGACAAAATCGGGCATGTTCAGGGTAGTATGGCCATAGGCATCAGGGATATAACCTGGAGCAATTTCTGGGATTGTATTGGCTTAAAAAGTGTTCCAGTAATCATGGGGATTTCTGTCAACCACATCTTTAATTGCTTGGTTTGCATTTGACTTTTGTGCATGGATGTGTACCCAGCAGTTGCCACATGATGTGTCATATTTGGTTATGAAACAGCTCCAGTGGACAATCTGAAGTCTCTTGAAACTGTAATTCCTGACTCATGAGTTCAAAGTGGGACTCCTGTCAGTTATTTGAACAGTTCAGACAGATTATGGAAATGAAAACAAGAGTTAAATAGATTTAGGGTTGCCATATTGCCCGGTTAGCTGGGTTTTACCCGGATTCTTTGCATGCCACCCGGCGCCCGGCTAGCCCCTTAGGTGGCCCGGATTCTCACCTTTAATTTAAAAAATAATTAAGTTTCTAGGTGGTCCGGTTCTGGAGATATACAGAAAAACGTCAGCCGCCCCCCGACTGTTAAATCTTTCTTTAAACAGTACTGTATACAGTACTATAGCACTTCATAGCTTTAACCCCGCCGTTCAGCATTGCAGCCAATCAGAGAAGCCAGGATTGTTTCAGTTTCATTGACCTAAGGCAGTGTCTAGAAAACAAAATGGTGGTTCCCCCCCTCCCGTTTATCTGAAAATCTCATAAATTGGGTAAGTATATACATTTCAGTTTCTTCTCCTCTTGTGTGCAGGAGTCAGATCTTGGGCAGTGTTTTGAAAACCTTCCCAATACTTGCTTTTTGTAAAAGCAATGCTAATCCCATTTGTTGCTTATCACTTGAGGTTGCATTTCTGTCCCTGTTTGAGTAGGCCCCACTGAATACACTGGAACTTGCTTCTGAATAAATAAACCTAGGATTGTACTATAAATATCTTTACAGTTTGTGTAAATAATAAATATATTTGATAGTCATGCTTATATAAATATTTCTTCATTTATCATATTTTTGTTTTTGGTTAGGAATCCTGACTGGTTGTGAGATGCTTAGTTTTTTGCCTTACTCATAGGAATCTTGTTGTGGTTGGTATGGTATTACATTTAGGAAAGTGTTACTGCCTTCTGTGTTTTTTTTTCCTATTTGCATTTCACTTATCTTTAACCTCACTCCATTACAGCCATAGAAGCAACAGCAGCATATGCAAGATAATTAACTCCCATTAGTGATAAGAGCAAGAATTTATAATTATTATTTCAATTAAAACAAGAGGCTTATCAATACTTTGAAGAGGACCAGATATTTATTTTATTTCTGAACCCAGGACTGGGTCTTTCATGATGCCTGGGGGGGGAGCAGGAGAGTATTTGATAAGACAGACATCCTGGCATTGGTAATCTAATTAGCAAGGTATGTTGCACACTTCCAGGCACAGTTTCATTTTGAGTATGGAGGTGGAACCTGTGTAGATGTGGTTGATCAAAGGGAGAAGAAATTTTGAGTTAAGCAAAGCTCTGCTTTTATAAAACCTAAGAAACATACAGATACTTTGAATGTCTAAGTGCCTGCACCAGTGGAATACTGGAGGAACTTGTAAAACTTGCTGCAACAGTATTTAGAACTGAGCATGTGGTGTGAAAGACTCCTTTTCCTAACGTTTTGGCTTCTTGTTTTTCTCCACCCACCACATCTTTGAAATATATCGTATATGTTAACCGTACTGCTGCTCTGACTTACTTTATGTTTGTTGCTATTTTGTGTTTTTATTATGTTTTTATATTGATTGTGTATTTTTATTGTTTTTATTATATTTGTAAGCTGTGCTGAGCTCTGTTTTTAACAGCAGAAGGGCAGGATATAAATCCTCTTAATCAATCAATAAATACTCCATAGTGTTGGAAACTAGAGTCTAGGCATTTAAGGCTGAAAATGTTGCTTTTAAAAAAAAGATTTCTCACATCTTTCCCCAGTTTTTGGTGGTAATTCCTAGGCACAAAAACAAAACAACTGGACAATCCAAATATTAATATGCAAATACTATGCATAATATGCAAATAATATGCAAATAACTTACATAATATGCAAATAACTTACATAATATGCAAATTAGCCTGCCCGGATTTGTGGAACTGGAATATGGCAACCCTAAATAGATTGTACGTTCTGGTTGGAAACTGGAGAAGAAAGATAGATCCAGACTGAAGACCCAATTCCTCTCACAGTATGAAGACAGCTTTCAACAGAAGCAAGTTATGCCCCATAAAAATGATAACTACTTTGAAGGCAGTCAATTAATATGATTCCTGGGATTAATCAATGTTCATTTCTGTAGTAGTGGATTCTGCATTGCCAAGGAATTGGACTAGATGATCTTTGAGGTTGTTTCCAGCTCATGTAAGATTTTGATAGAATCCTCCTTTAGAAAAAAAAGGAATGGAGAAAAATATTTTCTTGCACTGGATGTGATGTTAAACCCTGTCCACAGTTTGTTTAACTTTAATATGGTATTATTTACTTTCTACATTTGAATCCCATCCTTCCTCCAAAAAGCTTTGAGCAATGTACGTTGTCCTGACTTTTATTCAGGTTTGGCCAAAATACTGGTAGCAGAAGAGGCTCTTGCAAAATAGAACTAGGGTAGCACTGATTTTTCTTCATGTAAACATTTTGAATGCCAACACAGAGTGTTTAAAGGAACAGAAATCTTTAAAGTATGGATCAATTGAGTACAAAAGTGAGCCCCTGCTTTCTCCCCTTTGACCTCAGTGTTGAGAAACGAATTAATAAACTATCAAGTAAGAAAAACTATTGATTATCATTTATGGGAAAATTGCAGTTGGTTTAAACAAGGATCTATTATCTCCTATGAAAATGTGATTACAATTTTGAACAATGAGAGACCTCTGCTTTTTCAGTTCTTCCAATTAAGGCATATAGCAGAATAGATCAAGAAAAAATACAGAGTTCCATGTTTATGTACTGCCTTTGAACTTATTTTACTACAACCAGAAAAAAAGGAAGCCATTGCTAAAATATATCAAATTCTCTCCTTACTGAAAACACAATTACACCCAATATACAAAATGGAATTGAGATCTAGAGAAATTTAATTTATCAATATCAGAAGAAGAATGGACCTGGCTATTTAAGAACATTCCAATCACATCAAGTAATCTGAAAGAAAATTTCTTTAAAGCAATTTATCAATGGTACTTAACACCACACAGGCTAAGCAAAATATTCAGTCAAAATAGTAAGGTGGACTTCATACACCTTTTTGGGACTGTGCTAAAATAAAATAGTTTTGAAATATAATTCTAGATTTAATACAGGAAAAAAATCCCAAAACAATTCTCCTTTGTATGTTTCATGGGGAAGTTACAAATGTGGATTCACAATTAGTAGCAATTTTGCTTACAGTTTTTTAAATATGTTTTGTTGTATAAGTCTACCTTTTTAATATATTTTTGCTTTGTTTATGAGCACTGACAGTATGTTAATGTAAAATATGTAATTTAATTTTTTTTAAAGGAAAAATAAAGGACAAGAAAAGTGTGCAAGCCTTTGCTTATCTCTCTAGCTGCCTGATTAACTGACGTTTCAGCACCGAACTGGAGTTCACGTTGTCAGAATGATGGTATCAAAATATCACAAAGTGTCATAGCCAATTCAGAGTGACCATAATGATTCTTGCCATCACTCTGAATGGAACACCATGTAGCCAGTTTGATTTGCCTACACAAGGTTGCCATCAAAGTGAGTACAATGCTTCCTATTCTCACTCCAAATAGGTAAACACTTTTGCTGTTGTATGCAGACCCATTGGCCTACAAAATCCCCCAGCAGTCCTTTTCATTGTCCATAAAAGATTTGATGAAAAGTACCCCCCCTCAATTAGTGGCAGTCAAGACTGAGCTTAGTGCAGAAAAACTCAAGTTGGACAAAAGCACAGAGAAGTAAACAAAAGACCTCCCTTTAAAAATGCAAAAACATATGGCATATTACTAGAGACAACAGTAGGTTCCTCTATAAAGTATAAAGTCCCTTGGGACAAAGACCTTAGTCAAAACATCAGTGAATCTGACTGGAATGGTATTTGGACTAGAGCCCCTTTCAAATCTGTTTCTTCTAGGATCCGTGAAAATGCACTGAAGCTGATTTTCAGATGGTATCTCACTCCCCACACCCTACATAGAATCAATAACAAGCTCTCCCCCTTGTGTTGGAGGGGTGTGTGGGGAGCAAGGTACATTTTATCATGTGGTGGTCTTGCGCGCTGATCGTTCCCTTTTGAGAGGAAGTGTTTAATGAAATCAACAAGATTAGCAATCTATCCCTTCATTTGGACCCATCTCTGGCTCTGTTACTTATCACTGATGAAGCCAACAATAAAATCATACACAAAACCTTGACAAACTTTCTTCTTATAGCAGCACGACTGGTGATAGCTGCTTCCTGGAAAACACTTGACCCACATATGATTCATAAATGGTATCAGGAAATATGGAAATTAGACAAGGAACAGATGCAGACAAGTTCTATGAACAATGGTATAGCTTTATTGTTTTTGTTAGTCAAAGTGATGGGGCTTGCAAGCCTCCAGACTCGCATGGTCAGATTTGGCGGTCCACATTGGGATAATTATCTGGAAAACAATACAGGACAACAACCATTTAATTTATACTTATTTCCCTAGAACATTATAGGTACAATGACTGCTATTGTTAACTGTGCTATTTTGTCTCATTGTTGTATATTTGTTTTGCATTCTACCCAATAAAAACGTTATTTAAAAAAAATGAAAAAACCAATAGCTAGCCAAATGTGCCTCTAGCACCAATCAGAACTTGTTGGTTCCTTGTAATGCAGTTCTTATTATAGTAAAGCTGAATATGTTACTCAAAGAATTAGGATTTACAGAGATGTGTTTACAAAGGGAGACTTGGGTGACAGCCAGAAGTCCTTCATCAATTGCACCCCACCCCATTTGCTGTTCTTTTCTTTTGACTAAAAAATGAACCAAGAAAGTGTTCACGGCAGCCACCTGCTGGCCTGGCAGTATAAGTCAGTGGTACAGTGTGTTGCCTTGTAAAATGGGAGCAATGAGTTTTATTTTTGGTAGCAATGTTCATTTTCATCTCCAAACCTCTCTGTACTTCATATTTTCAAAATGATTTAGAACCTAACATTTGGGAGGGTGTTTTTGTTTTTAGTATTCCCTCACACTGAGGATAAGGGCCATGCCATAAGAAAGCATCAGTGGTTTTCTTCTGGGACCCACAAGGCAAGATCCTTATCCAAATGTAGCTCCAAATTTTTATGTTTGTGTTTTGTTTGGCTAGAACCAGAGAAAGGGACAGGCGAGGGAAGTATTTTATGCTCTTGTCTTTAAAACACTGGCAAATCAGGGACTTAAGTAGCTACTCTATTTCATTTCCTTTTAAAGTAAATGTTTGTTTGAAGTTCCAAAGTAAACTGTTGTTCCATTAAAAAGCTATAATTTGTCATAGTGCTAAAAAAAGCCCTAATCCCATTGAAGTGAATTTCTGCCTGACTATGGATATGTTAACATACAAATATTGTGCTTAAAAAAATTACTATGTGTAAAATGATCCCTGGATTTTCTTTTCAAAGGCAAATTATCCATTTAAAGGGCATAATTTGCAGTCTTCATTTCGTCTGTGCTTTTTTCTTTTTTAAAATCTGATTCTTGTTTCAATGACATGCAGTTTGTCTTGAGGCACAAGGAAGTAATGCAGTGATGACTTTTATGTCCTTTACCTTATTCGCTGGAGCTGTTTTTTCACACAAGCCATGTCACGTAGATCATTTGTGATGTAGAAGAAGGAACTGAAGGGCTGGTGAGTTGTAGCTGCTCTTACAAAGAAGCTGGGAGGAAAAAAATCAATAATAAATTATCGCTCCCTCTAGCAGGTTGGCTTCTCTATATGTCCCCTCTGACATGTAGGTGTAGCTATAAATTAATTTACTTAGAGCCAATAAAGAACCTAACAGGCTCTGAACTGACTAGTGAATGTGCATTAGTGATATAAAAATAACACACTCTGGCAGGGGAGCTTTCTAGGAGCTCCCAAATACTGCACGTTATTTTTATAGCTTAATGAAAGATGGGTCTGGGCAGCCAGAGGGAGATGGAATGAGTGGAGTGGTCTATAATTTACTGATGTAAAATGATCAGGATTCATGTTGTCTATAAAACATGAAAAACATTCTTCATTCCTCACCAATTAGATCACAGTCCCAACCCCCAGTTCTTTTGAGCTTAAAAGAAAATTCTAACTGCTAGACATAAATGAATGCTGTGGTTAAATTAAACCCTTCAACAGCCCAAACAGGCTTGAAAGAAATGCCTTGTAGATTTTACTAACATGCATATTTAAGTGCTATTTTTAAAGTTTAACTGCAAGCCATAGCAAGCACAAATGTTTATAATAGCTATTTCAGGATTGGAGCACTGTTTTAAGAGCTTTTTTTTGTAGCAGCTAATTCTTTCACAATCATTTTTATTTCAGCTCTTACTGCCATTAGCATCTCTTTTTGGCATGTGATGGCAAGAAAACAGAATTTAAAGGCATGAGATGCTTTAGTCTCATAAAATGGGGCTCTATAAATGGGAGATATTGGCAATGGACTGCCAAGGTTGAATTTGAACAATTAATGATTTAAAAGGGCAGACTGCATAGAACACCCAAAAGAATTTTAGCTCTTTCTTGTAGTAATATGAGAAGACACTGGCTGCAATCAAGAGAGCTGCTTTAGGTACACCCAAAGGGTTTCAGTTGGCCCAGTGAGATTTTTGGAGGTGTTTTCATCCCCAATAACAGCCATTCATCATTCCACATCATAAACTGCTTTGTATGGCTCTAGTCTCAAAGTAGATAGTCTTATGTATGACAAATTCCATTGTGCATATATCCACAGCATTTACTGGGGCAAGGCTTGCATCTTGTGGCCAACACTTAAAAAGCAACTGAAGTGTCTCTCAACTTGAATATAAATTCTAACAGCTAATAATTTGTTTCCATCTTTGCCAATAAAGGCCCAGCCACATGCAATGTGGAAAACAGGAGCTCCTCCACACATTACTAATGTGAAGGGGCAATGTAGGTAGCAAGGCATGCCTCTGGTCTTGTCCTCAACAATGCACATAGGAACACAGGAAGCTGTCTTTAGCTGAATCAAACCACTGGTCCATCTAGCTCAGTAGTCTAGCTTCACTGACTGGCCGTAGCTCTCCAGGATTTCATGTGGGGGTCCCTCCCAGCCCTACTGCAGATGCCAAGAACTGAAGCTGGAACCTTCTGCATGCAAAGCAGGTGCTCGGCTGAGAAGCTATGGTCCTCCCCCCTGAATGTAATGCATGGTCATTCCATACAGCTTCTCTCTACATAATCCACCCTGTCCATGTCTTGGTGTGGTTGTAGGCAGAAAAATGTAGGTGAGCCATGTCCTGGAACCTTGACCACCCCTTTATGCATTGCCCCTTTATGCAAGTAATACATGAAAGAGGAGGGGGGGAGAGAAAAAGAGACCCTGGCTATTTTTATCTTTGTTTTGATTCCGCAGATAGAAAGGCAAACAATACTTTGATCTTTTTTATTATTATTCCATTTTTTAGCCATTTTAGCCAACACCTTGGTTGGATATACATTTGTGCTAATCTCTACCTGCCCCCTGCCATCTGCTGCTTGATTCTACCCATTTCTTCATCATGGGGACCATTTTGGAATTCACCCTGAAGCTTTGCCAAGGTAACAGCATTGAGATGGAAACTGTATATGCCAGGGGTTGCCAACTCATCACCGTTCAGTGGCAAAGGCCTCTGGTGGCATCCCCCAGAATCTGAGCTTTCTTTTCTTTTTAAGTAAGTCTCTACCCCCCCACCCCTGCCAAAGAAAGTTATGGGGCAAAATATGCAGGTACCCTTCTAAACGATTTATGTGAATTGAGCCAGCCTGTCTGTCCTGTCTGTCAGTGTTATTAGTCAATAAATGAAGTCAAAGCTGTAATTGATAAGTCAATTGTCTGGACACCAGGCAATAAGAATCCTTGGGGTCCTAAAGAGCTGCTGTTTTGCCCTCCTTGTTAGTGCATATTTCCTGCTTCTCTTCCCCCCCCCAGTCCTTGGAATCTTCATAATTTGCCTTTCCTTTCCCCCTAGCAAGCAGGATGCATCTTTCTGGTGCTGAGTTCGCCTGAGATCAGGCAGTGTCTAGAAATTATAGGCAAATGTGACATTTTTTCAAAGAGGCGTAGGCATGTCTTCTGCTTTGCAGGAGTTAAAGACCAGGGACTCATTAAGAATTCACTGTGTAGTTAACTTACAGTACAATGGTGTCCATGCCTAAGTAGGAGGTTTCTTTGTGTTTAATGGAGCTTGCTTCCAGATACATGGGTACAGGATGGCAGCTGAGGTTTTGATTTAGGGTTGACATAGAGAAAAAACAGGATGATTGTGCCTTTAACAGCACAACAGTTTGAGAAATAGAGTTTAACTTTTTAAAAATAGTATTTAGTTTAAGGGTACAGCCTTCCATTTAGTATTCTGTCTTTGGCTTATGTTGGTGCTTTGATATAACAGTGCCACATGATAATAAGGCATTGGTAGATCAATCCTAGAGTAACTTCTAATATCTCAGCACGGAAGGGTCAGTTGTGAGTAGAAAATCCTGATGGAAAACTGAAATAAGTTATGTTTATTTAAATGCTTCTTCCCCCAATGTTTTTTTTGCAAATGACAGTAAAGGATGGATTCTACCTCCCCCCCCACACACACTTTTCTTTAGTGTGAAAATGTAGAAGTAGAGAAGGGAACAAACAGAAACAGCTAAAACTGAGAATTATTTCTCAATAGTTTGTGCGCTGTGTGGAAGATTCCAGGAAGATCCCAGTCCATTCATATAACCTGCCTATAATTAGCATGGTAAACCATAATTAATCCTTTGGAGCTGAAGCATATAAAATAGTTAAATTTATTCCAATGATTTAAAAAATATTTCTATTTGACAAGAGGGGGTTGCCATATTGGTCAAGTTTTCTTTTATTTTAAAGGGGTGGGGCTATGAGGGAGGAAGGGGTGGTTTGAGGAGGAAAGGGAAGGGACAAGGGGCTCACTGATAGCCTGTGCCCAAGGGCCCCCAGAAAGCCAAAACCTAGCCCTGGTTCTTACCAATGGATTGCTGCAGGGAGGGGGATGCAGGGGCCTAATCCACATGCAGTGTACTGGGCTCAGGAAATCCTGTTGGCATCCCTGCATAAAAGCATCACCGTGGCCTCACTATCAGCAACAGGCCCAGAATGTTTAGACTGAGGATATGAAATCTGTGGCCTCCAGATGTTGTTGGGTTCCAACTCCCATCAGCACAGCCAGTGTGGCCAATGTCAGGGATAATGGGAATTATAATCCAACAAGTTCTGAAGGGCCATAGCTTCTCATCCCTGGTTTAGACATAGTGAACCTACTCAATTTCCAGTCATAGTGGAGAGACACAATCTGTGCAGGGAATCCTTTGTTTTCTATGGGCTCAGTTCTCCGAGAACTGGTAAAGGAGTATACGCGAAAAGTAGTTAGGGAAATGCTGCAAGATTGCAGCAGCTCCAGAAAGGCTGAAAATAGTAGATTACAAACCATCATGAATATGTAGCATTTTGATTGTTTAAAATATCAATTTAGTTAACATGGTAACCTTCAGATATTGTTGGACTTTAATTCTCATCATCCCCAGCCAGCATGGGTAATGGTTGGAGATTATGGGAATTATAGTGCACAACATCTGGAGGGCTATCCCTGAGACAGATAGTTAGACAGAGATATTTTTAATGAATGAAACAAATGGGCCATCTATCTCACTCTACCTTGATTGACATTAGTTCTCCAGAGTCCTAGAAAGCAGTCTAGTATTTCAGTTATGAGGGGGAAACATAGGGGCGTCTTAATTATATCCACATAACTAACCACTTGCCTCCCTCCAGTTTTAGCCAAATCATGGCTCCTCTGTAGCTTTCTGAAAACAGTACTGAGGCAAGCTGTTACAAAAGGTAGGAAGGCCAAGCTATCTCTGCCCCCGGCTATAATTGAATTATGGGCAAAAAGCTTGAGAAAGCGGAGTAAATAAACTCACACCCAAAACAGTGTAATAATCAACTGCTATCAGTATCTGCATGTGGCAAACTCTAAGGTCCAGCATGCTATTGCTCCTGGCTGCCATAGGAAAAGAATAGACCATCATTCCCCATCCTGGTGCTCTTCAGATGTTTTAAAATACAGCTTCCATCAGTGTCAGTCAGCAAAGTCAATGGTCAGGGATTACGGCAGCTGAGGAATAGATACAGCATCTGTGGAGAGAAATAGTAAGCATTCCCCTCTTGTTCACCACGAAGTATCTGGCTGTACACTGGATAGGACAATTTTTCAAAACCAGAGTATATTTACAACAGATGGCTTGATTCAAAAGTCAAAATAAAGTTGACTTTCTCTTGTTAAGCAATGAGCTAACACGGGAAGAATAAACTAATATGTGTGGTGATGGGTCTGTGTTGATGATGGAAAGCTGCTAAGACCTGCTATATTAACCTTTGTCTGATTTGATCCTTTGCAACTTCCATTTGATTGCTGTATATTTCTGTGTTGTGTTCATTGGCTTTTTCTTTATAAGAAGACAGTGGTGATGGAGACATAATGTGAAAGCAAACATTTGAAGTTGTGGAGGGAAAGTTATACACACACAAGTTCTTTTTATACAAGCCACAATTGATATCTTAAAATATTCATTTAGTTACTGATTAATTTTCTTCCTTTTTAGTCTGAAAGGCTGGCAGAGGCTATAGCTCTGTTGGCAGCGATGGAAAGAATACTTTATGTACAACTGGTGATCTTGAGTGGCATGTGACATAGAATAGCTTTTAGTAAATTAAAGTATCACTCTCATTAAAGCTCATTTGAAGCCATCTGTTTAATTAGGAAAGACACCTACTGTGGAAACATCATGTAATTGTTTCCTTCATGGGGTGTGTGTATGTGTGGTTGTATAAGCAAAACAAAATGAAAATGGAAAGAGAGAAAGAAATGGGGAGAATGTGAAAAAAGGTAAAAGATGCAAGAAAAGACCTTATAATATTCATATGAAATGCTACGCTATCCTGAACTGCAAAGAATTTTGTGGTGCCTTAAAGACTAGCAAATGTATTATGTAATGAGCTTTTGTGGGTAGCAGTCCACTTCCTTAGATATATGAAGTGTAATTCTTTGTTGGAAAGTATATGCTGGAGCTGAAAAACGAGGTGAATTAGGGTGATTTTACCCTATGTGTCGAATGGTAATGTCAACAAAGTGAACAAGGTGAGATTAGGGCCCTCACAAAGCTGTGATCTTTATGCACTCTCTACTTTTCTATACGCTATATCTCTATGTTTTTCTGTCTATATTTTTCTAGGTCGATGGGCTTTGCATGAAGTGAGGCTATGCGGAGCACTGAAGAGCACTGGATTATTTTTGTTGTTAAATCTGTGCATTGGAGAGTTTTTATAAAAGTTAAAAGCTTCATTTAACTTTCTTTTTTAACGTTCACTATTCTGCTTGGGGGTAAAAACCACCCTGGAGTTCTTCAGCATTCTGCAGGCAGCATTCTGCATAGCCTCACCTTGTAATGCCTACTGGAGATGCTTCCTCCCTCCAAACACACAAAAAAACAAGCATCCGAAAGCTAAGCCAGCTAGTGCTAATGTTTTTATTAAAGGCAATGATAAGCCTCACGTGGCCACCACTTAACTATTTTGAGGTAAGAAATAGCAAGACACAAAGCCTCACTCCTGAACTAATATGGATTTTGGCATTTTAGTTGGCTTAATGTGGATTATGAAGGGAAAAGCCCCTGGTTTTGATATCTGTTTGAAAACTCTTCCTTTGATTACACCCAGCCACGATGTTACTGGGAAGGTGCAGATACCCCCCACTCCCAATTGCTGGGACTGCCTACATCTGTTTTCATGTGGACACACTGTGGAGTAACGCAGAGCAATCTGCAATCAGTTTGTCAGGAAGCACTATTCATGGGCAAAAATATGCTACAGATCTAGATTGTGTGTGGACTAGTTAGAAAAAAACTCAGTTTCTGTTGTTTCTAGAATAAAATGTTGTGTGGAGCCATAGCCATACCACAAATGATAAAATTTGATGGCAATTATTGAAGGCCTAGAGAGAAACAAGGAAAAGGCAGACATGATCCTACAGAGGACACCTGGAAGCCAGCAAAGGGAGAAACTGAGACTTTAAATAAAACTTCCTTGTTCTTTATGAGCTCTAATCTACAGGAACATATGAAAGGTATTGCACAAGATGTTTAATTTTCTTTCTTTGACATTTGTATTCATTTCAACAAGCCTTTTAAACAGAGACCTTATCCCAGTCTGTGTCTGTGTTGGAATTGCTTTTTTAATATGTTTTTAAAGTTTTTTTTTAATGTTTTTAAAGCTTTAAAAAATGTTTTTAAGGATGTTTTGCTTTAATGTATTTTAAAGTCTATTTTTATGATGTTTAAAGTGTTTTTAGTGTTTTTGTTTGCCGCCCTGGGCTCCTACTGGGAGGAAGGGTAGGATAGAAATCAAATAAATAAATAAATAATAACAATAAATGTGCTTTTATGGAGTTCCAGACAGAAATGGTTCAAAACCACTTTCAGTTTGAATTAAGTGTATCATGTTTTATTTGGATTGTGTCCAAACCTGTGAATAAGAATTCTAAGGGACAAAATGAGTGGCTGTAGTCTAAATGGCTGCCATCATGGGACACATTAAAGTTAGAAGATATTGTATGGTAGAAAAATATCAGTATCATCTCAGACATAAATGAAATAGTTTATAGACTTCAGCAACAGTGCTAGCATGAAGACAACCGTGTAGAGCGGCCTTGTGTCCTACTTTCCAGAGGGCGTTCATCTGTTTGAAAGACTGTCAGAGGACAGTGCTGAATGTGAAGGACTGTCTGGCCCAAGCCCAGTTTAAAGATAAAGAACCATAAGAAGGGAGAGCAAGGGGCCTTGATGTTTCCTATGGATAGCACCTGGACAGCACACTGGGCAGATACCCAGAGTACAGGCTTTCCCAGTATGGTGAGATTGATTGTATTTCTATTTCTATTATCACTGTGATTTCTACATTTGCATCTATACCTATAAATTAGCATATACAAATACCACACATATTTTTAACCTTTTTTGGTAATGGATATGTGGCCACCCTACAAGCATGTGACAGCATTGGTCCCCAGGCCAAGACCCATCCCAAGTGCTGGAGCAGTGACTACATATGGCTGCCCTCTGCCGTGGCTGTGGGATATAGGGTTGCCAGGTCAGCAGCATCCCAAACTCTAAGATTTCAGGGGTGGGGCTTAGTGATGTAATGGGGTGTGCTCTAGTGATTTCATAGGGGGCATGCCCTAGTGATATCATAGGGGGCCGGCCCTAGACACAAATAGTGTTTATACTATTTTGTTTCATCTGAAATGAATAGTTGAGTAAGTTGTCCATGATAGGTGCCTCCCAGATCTTGTGCCCCATATAGTTGCCTTCCATTAAACCACATCCTGACTGGAATGCAGGCTAAATAAAGAAGATCCTAAAGGCATATCTGGACTACAAATTTACCCTATGAGTAAGACATAAAACTCAGCATCCTACAACCAGTCGGGTTCCTAACCAAAACTAAAAAAAAATCCTGGCAGCCAGTGAGCCAAGGTCACAGAAGTCCCTATGCGGCACAACCTGACCCGGGAGCTGCAGTTAGTGTAGAATGCTGTGGCACGATTGCTGACATGAGTGAGACTTTATCAGCACATAATACCTCTGCTCTGAAATCTGTACTGGTTGCTAATTTTCTACGAAGCCAAGTTCAAGAGGTGCTTTCCATGTTATAGGTTCCATATAGTACTTGTTCTGCTCTTGTAAAAGATCGATCCTTTAGTGTGGTAGTACCTATGCTTTGGAACTCCCTGCCTATTTACATTAGGGAAGCACCTTCATTGTACTCATTTTGGCACCTGCTAAAAGAATTTTGTTTAGGCAAGCCTATCCAGGCATGTAGAAGCTATTATGTTTTTTATATGTTTTTAATTCATTGTTGGTTTTATTATTTTGAATTTAAATACCTGTCTTTAACTGTTTTGGCCAATAATTTTATTGTTTTAATTCCTCCTATAAACTGCTTTGACATTTTTTACAATAAAGCAGTATATAAATGTTGCAAATAAAATACATAAGTAAATTTTGGGGTCACTGTAGCTCTTGGGTCTCTTTCCTCTTTTAGGCACACAGGAATCTGCCTTATACCAAGTCAGGCCATTTGATACCATCTAGCTCAGTACTGATGACATGGACTAACATTGGCTGTCCAGGATTCCAGACAATAGTCTCTTCCAGAGTTTGAATTTTGGACCTTTGCATACAAGGCATGTGCCCTACCACTGAACTACTGCCCCGTTTAAAAAAGTATCTTTTAAAATTGTTCTTTTCAATTCACTAATGAATGCACAGCATACTTAGGGCAGATCCAGGACCGTGCATTTAAAGCACATTCAACATACATTTGAAGCACATGAATCCCACCGCAAAATCATAGGAACTGTAGTTTGTTACGGGTGGTGGGAACTATAACTGTGAGGGGGAAACTACACTTCCCAGGATTCTTTTGGGGAAGTCATGCACTTTAAATGTGGGTTGGATGTGCTTTAAATATATTATGTGGATCTGCATTACTTCATAAATTTTGCCTGTATATAAATCATTTTAATTAAATTTTAAAATGAAAATAAGCTACAAAAATTTACTGGGTGACCATGGGCTACTCATCATCTCTTAGCCTAATCTGCCCCATAGGGTGAAAACAACAGGGGGGGGCATGACCACCACAAGGAAGAAGGGCACACTTAAAATGTAGCGGAAATAATAATGTGTAAATAATAATTTACAATAGTGTCAATCAGATACATATCAAGTCACATTATGATGAAATATTTATATAAATATAAATGTCAAAGATGTTTATTGTTTACACAACCTCTAAAGATATTTATAGTGCAATCCTATGCATCCTCAGAAGCAAGTCCCAATGTATTCAATGGGGCTTACTCAGACAGGAAAGCATGCACACGACTGCAATTCAGTGATAAGGCTTCACTCACCCAATCCAAAATTCAGAATCATGCCACTTTAAGCTGTTTTGCAACTGTTTTATACTTGTTTTATGGTTATTAGATTTTAAATGGCTTTATTTCTTGTTGTGGGCTGCCTTGGTTTCCAATCCTACCTCACAGGTTTGTTGGAAATATTCCATATACACACACACTGGAGATGTAAAAATACATGCACCCCTTGTAATAGTTTATTGTCAAAACCAGTTGGCTATGGCATAACATTTTTTTAAAAAAAGTATTAGTCTCCTGCCCAAGAAAAGCAGTGACATCTAAATAAACCCTAACTAACACCTTAAAAAAAAGGATCAGAGAAGCAGAGAAAGATTTACAACACAATCCTTTTCTATGTTCACTCAAAAGTCCCACTGATTTTCAGCACAATCCTAACCATATCTACTCCCAGAAAAGCTTCCTATTGGGAAGGTTTTCAAAACAGGTTATAAATAAGACAAACTGCCCTCTTCAACTGTCCAGTAAAATTTAAACTTGTTTCACTCCTTAATTAGAAAAGTATAACACTGCAGCATGTACACTTTTTAAAACATGTTCAAAAATTATTTGAAAGATAAAATGTATAATATGCCATTTTTGCAAGTAATTAAAAAAATCTTGCATCCAGACTTTTATTATAATTATAACTAAAATTGTTTACTGTGTATGCCCACCAAGATCCTGCTGTGATCTTCTGTTGTAGTGCAATCCTATGCATGTTTACTCAGAAAAAAAATCCAATTCTGTACTGAGAAACTACTGTTTATGCTGCTGAAATGAAAGCTATATATTTACTGAATTCTTGATGTGAGACAAGCAGGAAAAGGAAACTGTTCTCAGAACTTGAAATGGGGTTTAGGTATTGTCTGGGGGTCAACAAATCTTGTCAATCACAGCTCTGACTTCACTTATTGGCTAAAAACCTGAAAGGGCAGGGATTAGAGCAGCAGGTACTAAGAGAAGTTGTGGAGGGGAGGCTGACATTTTGGTTTATATCTTTTGAACCAGACCACCTAGAAACTTAATTTTTTAAAAAAATGAAAGCAAAGAGCCTGGAGATTAAGGTGACTCACCCAGAGAGGACACCTAAACCTTAGCGAGGTAGCATGTCGTGGAAGTGTGGTCACCCTGCTCTAATGGAAGTGGGGGCAAGATTCTCCTAGAGAAGGCCCTGTGGGTTTTCCTGGCCCATAGATGGCCGGTGTATCTCTGATTCTGCTTGGTCTGGTCATCAAAGAGGGGTCCTCCTCACAAGCTGAGTAGGGTTGATAAACCTGGCATTACTCACCGTGTATAGCATTCCATTTCAGATGTTGCTTCTGCAGCTTAAATCTATCCACAGGAAAGACCAATGAGAGACAGGAGGAATATATCTGAAGCCACATGCAGGGCTTATGGTTGTATAAGGTGTGAAATCCAGGGATCTATGGTCCATTCCAACTAGTTAGATGGCATTAGCTCATAAAAAAGATGTTCATTTTAAAAAATGGATTACTATGACCCTTTGCTTTCCCACCCATTATGTCAAACCCATGTATATTTAATTTGGCTGCAATCAGCATACTTCCAATTTACCTCTGTTCGTTTAATGTCTTTGTGTGCTGCTAAAAATATTTGATTGGCATGTCCATACGAGAACATTCCTTGTCAACCCTCTACTATTAATTCCCCACACACACACCAGCTCTAGTCTATTTCTGGCTCTGTTTTGTGAACATTTTTCTCTTGATTAGCTCACCCGAATGATAATTTGATCTACTATATTCTGCAGAATTGAGGAAATGATTCATTTTAAGCCCTTTAACATGATGACAGGTGAGGATCTGACTTTGTGCTCCGTGTTTTAAAATAACAATTGAGCATAATATTAATATGGAGCGTAATGCAGGCTAATCAGAGCTGAGCTGGGGTGCTGGATTGAGTTGTAGAAAAGAATAATGCATTAATTCAAATTCACAGGGGTGATTTTTTTGGGGGGGAAAATCATCTGCAAATGCAAGAGGTAATCTATGTGCCTCTACAATATGCCAAGGAGATAATGTTATTTTTAAAATATACATTGTCTCACGAGTGTGGAAAGGTGATTCACTAGTTTTTCATTATATATCAAAGGTTTTGCCATGTCTTTAGATCTTTATCAAATACACCTTCTGAAGGTTCTGATTCAAAAAAGTACTGTAATGATGGTTCCCTTTGAAGGAAACCTAAACCACAAATGAAAGAAAATGGGCTTTTGAAATGTTTAAGAAGGTTTTTTATTGTTATTATCTATACAGAAGTATGTTCAGGAAAAATATTATCCACCCACACGCAATTATAATTTAACAGCTCAAACAGCTGCTACAAGGATTCAATATTTTTTTAACAAAAAAAGAGATGCTTTACATTAGGTATATGAAAACTGTTTGACTTCATTTCATGTTCATTTTCCACAGCTAGAGAACATGACTTCATGACAATTGGGAAGTACCTTTTTATGTATAAAGGTTTTAAAAAAACAAAAAAAAACAAGTTCACCAAAACATGTGGCTTTACATCCTTTATTCTGACTGTCAACCATAAGTAAAGATCAAATTTATTATTTCTTATGCATTGGGGAGGACATTTTAAAGTGATTAGAACCACTAATAACAAAATTGTTGTGGAATTTCATATAAGTGCTTTTAACTCTTTGCATGTTCAGAGCAAATTACCTGGTACATTTATTAGGCATGCCATATGCTTAAAACAGGCACTTTCATTTTGAGAAAAAGCAGTCATAGGACCCTGATCCAGAGCACGCTTCCACTCTGGTTGGGGCACCATGCCAGGTTCCTGCTGAAAATCCCCTCCTGGCTGGTATTTGCACCTGAAGGTGCTGTTTACTGCAGATTGTTGTGGGGAGTAGGAGACAGAGAGGGAGGGAGGTTCAGCAAGAAACTGGTACAGGGCCCTGATCTAAATTGGGCTCTGGATTTTGACCTGATACCTGCTATTTCTTCAAAATGAAAATGGCTAGTTTAAGCACCATTTTAGAAAAGCATCAATAATAATGTAATGTGAACTTTTGCCCTGATGCACACACAGAACAGTCATATATATCTGCACACGTACATACACACATAAATCATAGAGCCAGAGTTGTGGCCCTTGGCTAAGAGTGAGTCAGCTGAATCATAGTCTATCATTACAATGAGAAATCAAGGGGGAGTAGCTTCTACAGCATGTAATGAGAAAGTAGTTTAACAGACTGCATTGAAACTTGGCAGTGTAAGAGAAGTGTGGCAATGGCCCATGTTGAATTTCAGGTAAAAAGGATAATCAATGACTTATTTTTTTTAAAAATATATTTTTTTTGTCAGGGTTAGGAAGGACTAAAACCTCATAGGCACCACCTCCGTGACTTCATAGGTGCCCCATCCAGTCTAGGTTCCACTAGCCTCCACTGGGAATATGACAGTTAAAGTATGGCTATGTGAGTGATGGAAAAGGACTGGGGGGAAGGAGAAGAAAAATATATCAAAGTATATCCATTTAATTTATTTATTGTGACCCTATTGTTACAACTGAGTTGGCTTAATCGCATTCCACCAGTATAAATGAAAAATTGGGGAGCAGCATGTTCTATGGCTTGTTGTTTGAAAATTACCCAACAGATTGATTTGAAACATGTCAGTGTAGAAAAGGAAGGTTTGAGGATGGTCCATGCCCAAACTGGGGTAGAAAGGATAAGGAATTACTTACACTGAAAAAGTTAAATTCTTGACAAAAATTCTGGCATGTTGACAGGTACTGTGCATTTTTCTTTGGTAGACTTTGCTGGGATGGTTTTTTCAGAAATATTTTTTCATTTGTACTGTGTTTTGGGAAATGGGTTGTTGTTTCAGGTAAAGGGAAATGTCTACTATGTGTTTTTACTTGTGAGTTATGTAACGTTTACAGTTTTTATTAAAAAGGGCCATTCTGGCCAATGTTAGTCAACGGACTTGCTTATTCTGCTGTTGCTCGGCAATGGTTTCTAGCCAGCCTTGGCTTCTGGAAGTATAGACGCTTGATGTTTCTGGACAAGATTCTCACAGATCAGGTCTCAGTCTTGAAATGTTTACAGTTCAGATAGGCCAAGAGGTTAAAAGGTAGGTATGAAAGGGCACAGGAAAAGAAATCACAGGAGGTGACTAAAAGTAGTTTGAGAAGCATGAAGGGGTGATTCATCAGAGGTGCATAGTGGCTGGATTTCTGATAGGTAGCTTTAGAAGGCACATGACAGCCTTCAGAAAAAATTGGGAGAATAAGATTTAGGGGGGAAATGTGTGCACTTCATCTGCTGAATTTCTCTTTTCCATTGCAACCTTTAAAAGACAGGCTTGCCAATTTACCTGAAACACCCTGCTCCTCCACTAACATCCATGCAATCTGCAGGAAGCAGCTGACTGAGGGATGAGGAAACCAACATGCCCCCTGTAAAGTCACCAGACGCAGGAATCTGGTTAGAAAAAAAGCTGGCAAGTCTTATTTCTAATCTCTTGCCCCCCCTTTTAAAAAAAGAACCAGCTATTACAAGTAGAGAAGAAGCATCAGCTAGTAAAAGTTGGGGCATGGAACCAATGTGACTCCCTTCTGATTTCACCCAAAGAGCCATTTGTTGCAGGTAGAGAAGCAGCAACAGCCAGTAATGGTTGACAAGCCCATTAAAGACAAAATTTAATAAAATCTATATACAGTTTAAATGCAAAGACTTCTAAATGGTTTACAATAAGCATTAAAATTATTTATTTATTAATTATTTGATTTATATCCCACCCTTCCTCCCAGCAGGAGCCCAGGGCAGCAAATAGAAATGCTAAAAACACTTTAAAACATCATAAAAACAGACCTTAAAATACATTAAAGCAAAACAATGTTAAAAACATTTTTTTAAAAAAAATCTTTAAAAAATCTTTTAAAAAGGGTTAAAAACATATTATTAAAAATAACATATTAAAAAGCAATTCTAACACAAACGCAGACTGGGATAGGTCTCAACTTCAAAGGCTTGTTGAAAGAGGAAAGTCTTCAAAAGGTGCCGAAAAGATAGAGATGGCGCCTGCCTAATATTTAAGGGGAGGGAATTCCACAGGGTAGGTGCCGCCACACTAAAGGTCCGTTTCCTATATTGTGCAGAACGAACCTCCTGATAAGGTGATTTATTGATAAAATTATCAATAAAACCGTTAAAAGCAAGTAACTAAAATATTTAAAACAATTAAACAGGTATTATTATTATTATTATTATTATTATTATTATTATTATTATATCCCACCTTTCCTCCAAGGAGCTCAAGGTGGTGCCCATGGTTCTCCTCCTCCATTTTTTCTCACAACAACTCTGTGAGGTAGGTTAGGCTGAGAGGCTATGACTGGCCCAAGGTCACCCAGCAAACTTCCAGGCCAAGTGGGGATTTGAACCCTGGTCTCCCTGGTCCTTTTCCCTCCCTGCTGAAGAGCTGATGGTTTGAAGGAGACCCAGGGGGTCAGGAATTCTTCTGCTTTAAGGTGATGGCTGGGGAAATAAAAAAATGGGCTCTGTGATAATGCACCTTTTGGCATGCTGTGTCCAAGCAACAAAACTGTCCCCTCCCCCAAGATTGCTTTGAGGCTAAGCAACGCTGAGTCCTCTCTCCTCTTCTGAATGAAATGCGGGGAGCAGGGGAAACCCTCTTTGCTAGGCTAACATTTAGCCCAAATCCTCCCCCACCCCAACTATCACCTCAGGGTAAAGGGAAGCTGATTTCTATGTTCTTCTGAATGATTCTGGTCCACAGAAGAAAACACCACTAATATGTTTCCATGGGCACACACTTCGGTGCTATTGTGTTTCCAAAATGCTATCCAGAGCAGTAAAATAAACACTGAAAAACTGTTTCTTCTTTTAAATATATGTGAAAATTCTTAAATGTCAACTGAAACAAGGCATCCATTTTATGAATGTTATCTTTTATAGGAAGTCAACAAACATTTGTTGCAAGAAAAAATGATTACAAAAATATTTAAAAATTTTAATGGGTCAGAGGCACTAAATTTCCTGAAATTATGCTTTTTATAGAACACTAGTTTTTTAATCAGTTGGAGAACCTTAAAATCCATGATGAAGAAAAATCTCTTATTTTTCTTATTCACATGAGGGATCCATTGTAGAATGACCTTTTCCAGAGTCAGAAAAAAAATGCTGATCCTTTTAAAGGATAAAATGTGCACAGTGTAAATATAAAAGGAGCATAGTTCTCCAATATTCTTGTGCAATGATTTGATCGAGAAAGATGCTTAGGAGCAAGCATATGACAACTGGCACAACTAACCCAAAATGTTCCAAAAAGGGCTGGCTAATTTTCAACCATTTGCATTCCTGTTTAAAATAAAATCATTCATCAAGAATACTTGATAAATGAAATATTTGAAATATCTCTAACAGCGCAATTTGTATGCATGCTTATTTGGAAGTAAATGCCACAGTGTTGAATGGGATTTACTACTAAGCCAGTGTGTATAGGGGAATTGCATTGTTAGTAGAAGATATGGAATAAAGAAATAAAAATAAACTAGACCTTGAGGAATGCTTGTGATCTTCATACTGCACAGACGTAATAACTTAAATTATAATTTGAACCAAGAGTGTACTGTCATGTCTGTCAAAGATCGGGGCTAAAAGCAATTTCTGTTGTTTGTTTTCAGCACTTTATACTATGTTCCAAACATGGTGCATTTATACAAGGATTATAAAAGTCTCGGCTCTTCCCAAAATGCCCTTTCTGGTCCAGGTCCTAATAATGAGAATAGGGACACTGTGATGCCTGGTGATTATTTTATTATTGATTTATTGTGCGGGTAGGGGATACTGTGCCCCTCCATATGTTGAAGAACTCTGGTCTGTCCCAGCAAGTGTAGCCAGTGATCAGAGATGATAGGAGTTGTAGTCCAGCAACACCAGGAGGGGCACAGGTTGCATGACATCCAAATGATCCCCACTGAAGCCCCGTGTGACATATATGAGACTCCTAGGTAGTGTCCTGTCTGTGAACTGGCCTGCTCCAGACCTGCTGAGTTTCATCAAGGTTCCTGCAGCCAATGCCCAGACATGCCTTGGTAAATGCTGTTTCCCTTGGTGTCTAGTCACATGCTTCAGAGAAACTAATAAATGAGCTATGATGCAGATAACCATCTCCCGGTTATCTGTACATATAGTGGCCAGTGATCACAGGATATACTGCCTATAAACATAGAGATTCCACTTAGATGCCATTGCAAATAGCCATCAACATGATAGATCCATCCTCAATCAATTAGTTTAATCCTTTCTTGAAGGCTTCTATGTTAGTGACAATCACAATATCTTCTTGTAATTAACTCTGTAAGTTAACTATGCGCTCTGTGAAATATCCCCTTGGTTTATTATGGAACGACTGCCAGTCTTATAGACCCTGCAGTGGTTTGGCAATATCCTTATAACAATTTTGTACTACTTTATGCTTAAGTAAATTTTCAAATACTTTTCTTTTTTCCCTGTGAAATAATACTGGGGAATCTGTAGTTTTAAGGACCTCCCTTGTCTCCTTTCCCCCTCCAAAACAGGCTCCAGATTAGTGGCTTTTTAGTCTCCTTCAACACTGTTTTAAGAATTCTTCCTTTGATGGTATTTTCCATGGCATTGTACTGTATCCTTCAGATCTCTCACTGGTCTACAGGTCTTTGGATTTAGCACACTAGAGTGCCTGAAGGTGATCAATAATTTCTTTCACTGAAGATTTGCATTTATTTCAAGGCACGTCTTTGACTTTACTCTGTAAGCTCTAAAGCTAGAACTTGCCTAAATATCTTCTGTAGAAAAGTTAAGAGAATGGATGGGACAGATATTAATTTGTTTCCTATCCATGTAAATTCTTCCAGTCTTCTTTAGCGGCTTAATAAGCACTACAGTTATATTTAAGACAGGGTTCAAATCCCCCACCATTTCACAAATATGTTCCTGCCTCCCAACAACTGGTTGAAAAAGAAGTGCGTGATTTTGTGTGGGTGGGTAAGAGGTGGAAAGATCTGTCAATTCCGGTTCTCTCAGTTTTTCATTTTCCCAATCTTAAATTCAGTTCTCCACATTTCCGCAGCAATTTGCATGTTTTTTTAAAAAGTCCCCATGAAAATTCTCTAGCATTTTAATGTGAACTTCTCCTAATAAACTCATTTTTGTAGGCAGTTGCCCTTGAGGGGCGAAATAAAACACGGACACATAAGCTTGGGTTGAATAAGGGCCACTTTATTAAATTACAGCAGACAAACCCAATTTTAAAGTGACCTGCAGAGGGAAATCTAGGTGCGGGACTAACTATGAGCAAGTAGCTTGCCATACAGCTCTTGGGCGACCAGCCCCTGCCAGGGCAAGGGCAAGCCCATCCGCTTACCCCTTACCCCGGCCACACCTTGTAGGTGAGTAGGGGGGCCTTCCTACGTCATCCCCACCCGGGGTTGAATAACCCTTGGGTGGATGAGATAAGTTGGCCCCAGAGGCAGCCCATATCCTGTCTTCGAGCCTCGAAGCCGTGAAAGACAGGCCTCCGGAACCGGCAGTCACCTCCAAAGGTGCCTAAGGGGGCCACCTAGCTGTCCTTAACTATTTCCCTTCCTGCACCTTCCTGCCACAAAAGGGGGACAAATCTCTATTTAGTCCCCCTTTACCCCACTGCCGAGAAGCACCTCGCGCAGACCCCCCTGCAGGTCCCCAAGAAATATATCATTACCTGTGTCAGACAGGTGAATGCTGTCTGCCCTATAAAATTCAACCTGCCTGTGCCGGATGTGTGAGTGTGGGATGGTTAACCCACCATGCGGAAGAAGGGCCAAGCGAATCTGTCGGTTGACCATCTTCCGCGCTCTATCTATAGCTCGGGGATCCCAAACTCCCCGCCACTCCCTCCGTGGGAGTATGTCTGACCAAATCAGACGAACGCCAGGCCACCTTTGCCTGATGAGCTGCATGTCACTACATGCTTGAATGAGGAGGGCCTTGCCCTGTGTCAAACCAAGGTCATTTCCACTGAGATGGATGACCAGTACATGCGGAGTAATCCGCGTCGCTTGTTGCTGGAATAGTGTGGGTAGGAGCCCCTCCCAACGCATTCCTCGTCGGCCAAGCCACTGTATCGCTGCCCATCCGCTGAGGCCCAACTGGGAGCCAGCGCTCGAGTTCGCTGCCCTTCGAGCTGCCCAAAACACCATGCTGTGGCCACAAATAAGGATGCATGTCTGCTCCGTCCCTGACCAGCAACCTGTCAAAGATGCAAATGGTAAGCTTCTGCAATTCCTGTCTTCAGAAGGGGTGAATATAGCCCTTAAAAGCATCAGAAGACCAATGCTCCAATGCTTGTACCTGTGCCTGGGAAAATCCCACACCTGCTGCTGTAGAAGCAGCTCCAATTCGAAATGAATGGGTTCCAAACTGTGCAGGGTTGTGCCCAATCCCTTGCAAGGCACGTTTAATCAAGGCCCCAAATTGGTAAATAGATAGGGGCTCCTGGTTGGCATGGATAAACAAATATCCTTCGTTTGACCCCCTGACATTCAAAAATATCTGCAAAGACCGTACAGGGCAAAGTGCAGGCACCGAAGACAGGGCCAAATACACACGTCGTCCCTTACACTTCTGGTCAGTTTTAGACCTTCGCAATACTATGCAGGCACACCCTCCATCTATGGAGACGTCTGAAAACTGGAGAGCACGCCCAGACCGGTCTCGCTTTGAGCAGGCTACTACTTCTCCAATCCTGAAAGCCCCCAAAAACAATGTAAGTGCTACTGCCTGAAATAGCTTGGCTTCATAGGTGGAGGAGCAAAGTGCTGCCAATTGTTCGACCATTCCCAGTAACATGTCCAGAGAAATGGGACGACGGAAATCCGGTGGGACCGGTTTTTCCCTGGCCCACCCTGTCAACATGCGGCGGACCCTGAAGTCTCTTGCATTATCACAAAGGCCCCTTGCTTTGGCTAAAAAGGAAAGCCCCACCAGCTTACCTTGCAGGGCACCGACAGACAGGCCGCGTCTCCTGCCCTCCACCAGGAATTCCATAATGTGACTTACCGGAATAGGCCACTCAGGAGTATATCCCTTGGCGGCCCAGAATTCGTGCATCGCCCTACCTGCCCTTCGGTAACTGGCGAGTGTGCTGGGGGCGATAGAAAGGCCTATGGCTCTCTCCGACTCCCCTCTCCAATCTCCCATATCACAGAGGGAACGGCCTCCGGCTGAGCTCTGGCCCACGGCGCCAGCTGATGGAAGCGATCCATCTGGTTCCGTGACAGAGCATCAGCAACACCATTATCAATGCCCGGAACATGCCGTGCTCGGAACAAAACATTAAAACGCAGGCATTGGAGAACAAAGGAACGGATGAGACCCATAACCCTAGCGTTCCTGGATGTAAGGGAATTGATGACCTGGACTGTAGCCATGTTATCGCACCAAAAATGGACCGTGGAGTTTTTCAACTCCGCGGCCCACAGATATACTGCAACCACTATTGGAAAAAATTCCAGAAAGGTCAGATCTTTGTCTAAACCATGGAGCGTCCATGTCTGTGGCCATTGTCCCTTACACCAGGAAGACCCGAAGACTACACCAAAACCATAGCCCCCAGACGCGTCAGATTGTACTTGTAATTCTGCTTCTAAAAGTCGGTCCTGCCTCCAAAAGGACACCCCATTGAAATCTTGTAAAAAGGAGGACCACACCGCCAGGTCAGCGCGTAATGCCGCTGTCACCCGAAATCTATGGTGGGGTTGATGCAGCCCCGCCATAGCATCATAGACTCGACGGAGGAAGGTTCTGCCAGGTGCTATAACCCGGCAGGCAAAATGTAGGTGCCCTGCCAACTCTTGAAGAGTGGAAAGATGAACTTTTTTGGCCCCCGTGACTTCCTTAATCCTCCTATGCAGTGTAAGAAGTTTGTCATAGGGCAGCTTGCAGCATTGTTGGTCAGAGTCAATTTCAATGCCCAAAAAAGTCAAAACTGTGGCGGGACCCTCAGTCTTCTCTGTGGCCAAAGGGACCCCGAGTTCCGTTGTTAAGTCATGGAACTGTGTCATTAAGTGTTGGCATACGCCAGTGCCAGCACTACCTGCAAACAAAAAATCGTCGAGATAATGCACCACCGAAGCAAGCCCCGTCCTTCTTCTAACTGCCCATTCCAAAAAAGTACTAAAACGTTCAAATAGAGCACAGGAGATTGAGCATCCCATTGGCAATGCCCTATCCGTGTAAAAATAGATGGCAAAGGAAAAACCCAGCAGTTCAAAATCATCTGGGTGGACAGGTAGAAGGCGGATTTTATGTCGCACTTGCCCATGGAGGCACCTCAGCCACAAGCGCTCACCATGCGCATTGCAGCATCAAAAGAAGTGTAGTGGACAGTGCATAGACTGTCAGGAATGAAATCATTGACTGACTGTCCACGTGGATATGACAAGTGGTGTATTAATCTAAACTCACCCAATGCTTTTTTGGGCACAATACCCAGTGGGGACACCCTGAGAGTAGGAAGGGGGGGCAATGTAAATGGGCCAAGCACCCGCCCTGCCTGCACTTCTTTATCAATTTTCACTTGCACAAGCGCCTCCATGCCTGCGATAGATCTTAAGTTGGGTGACATGAAGGCAACTCGCGGACCGTCATAAGGAATGCGGAAGCCTGACCAAAACCCTTGTAATAAAAAGTGTGCATCCTCAACTGCCGGATAACCAGCTAGTAAGGTTCGCAGAATGTGCCATTTAATTGGGGAGGGGCCCTTTTCCTTGAGTAACTCCAGGTGGGGGTTGCTTTCTGCCCCCTGGCTGGTCCTTAGTACCTCCCCTGTAGAATCGCTGTCTGGGGCAAGCGCTGGAAGGATGTGCGGCTCCGCAGTTGGCACACTTGTGTCAGAAATGACATGGGTTGCGTGCGCACACCCCACGGGCATTAAAGTCCCAGCACAACCGCCATGGTTGAACCCCCTGCCCCGCATTAACACGGGGAAGGGTAGTGGCTGACTGCTGGCTGAGAAGATGCCCACTATCGCACCTGTCCCCATTCATGGCCCTTGCTGCAGACATAAACTGCAGCCATAATTTGGGTTCTTTTTTGTCCCACGGTAGAGACCCATCGCATGCCCCACGCATACGAAATGCCTCATCGTAAGACAGCCAAGCTGGGCCAGAAAACTCTATATATGCCCTGTATATAATGTCTAAATACTTCAGGAGAGAGAGCCCTCTCTGGGGCTGCCTCTCCATCAATACCCCAGCGTAAATCAGGTACGCCGGTAACCAATTAGCCCATGTACGGTCAACCTTACGCCGTCTAGGCTGTTCCACATCACTCTCCCCGTCCTTATCTTTATCTCTCTTGGGATGTTCTCTATATAACAGGGAAAAGACATCCACATACTCCCCCCACCAAATTTTTCTTGTCGCGGGAAGTAAGTGGAATCCTAGGGTGACGGAGGTATACCCAAAAGGGATGGCGTTCGCTGCTATTGATCTGAAAGGATCGGCCACCACCTTAGATGCCCCCACTGGTTGTTCAGCAGGAGTATGGGTTGCATCGAGCTCAGCAGGCGACGCCACTGATACAGCAACCTGACCAGAGCCTGTATGCTGCCATATCTGAGTGCACGCAGCCTGGAGTGGGGGCTGCAATGGTCCAGAAATAATCATCTGGGAGGGAGTAGATGTCATCCCAGACCCAGACTCACCTGTGTTCACTAGAGGCCCAGCCACACTCGATCCAATAGTAGCCACCTCGTCTCCAGATCCCGGTGCCATTGTTGTTGCCACAGGAGTCACCTGCCTTTCCAAGGCGTCTAACCGGGCTAAAATTAAGGCAAGGACATCAACATTAGCTTCCTGCCGCTGCCCCACAGCTGTATTAGCCCGTGCAATGGTCTTAGCCCGTTTTGGCCGCCCGACTACCCCCCTGGACGTACCAGGAGTGGCCGCCAGGTCTGCTGCAACCAAAGGTAACCCAGGACCAGGAGCTGGTGATACTCGACCCCGATTTTCTAAAGCCTCTAGGTGCGCCAAAATAGCAGCCCAAGGCGGTGCCTCCTCCTCATCGGAAGAGCCAGGCATCGGGGGGGCGTTTCTGGTTGAGCCGGGAGGCCTTCCCTTTACCTTTCACCCCACCTTTACCTTTTTTGGGCATTGTATTAGTATCAATAGTAATAGTAGTAGGATTAACAATAGCAACCACCCACAATATAAGCCACTAATAAACTAAAACAAAAGGAAGGGTTAACCCAATCTGATATGAAAAGGGGGAGAAACGTGCGTATCTTGCTTAACTAGCTGCTGAGAAGCCAATATAGGCAACCCTCACAGCTTAGCCACCAGCAGGGGCTGAAAAAGTACAAGAAATGTGAGTGCTTGGTGAACTGGCTATTGCCGGGGGCGCGGGGGCAGCCGCAGCGCCCTGCTGAGCAGGCCTTGATAAAAGGCCCACGTTGGCTGCTGCCTTCTATCTGCACCCGGCCACCCAGCCACAATCGCCACCCCCTCCGGGGTAAATCAGGCCAAAATAGGCCAAAGAAAAGGCCCGAGCCGCTCTAAGGAGTGCCGAAACGGCCGCAAATCAGCGCAGCAAAATGGCGCTGCTCAGCACAACTCGTGGCAAAACAAAATGGCCACCGCGATCATCCAGCGTCATCCTCTTGTCCCTCGTCGTCCTCGTCGCGATCCGAAGAGGCAGGTAGGAGGAGCGGCTGGGCTTAAATAGGCCCAGCGGCTTCGCCCCTCCTTCGCAGCCGAGCCGCGCTCGCGTCATCGGCGCGACACGCAACTAGCCCCCTTTCAAAATGGAGGCGGCTGCTTCGCCCCCACTGGCAACTATGCTCCACTCGTCAGCTGTGCGACGAGCGGAGCGTCATTTTTTTCCAATGCACGTTTTTGCAAGATTTCTGATCATATAATGCATTTTTGCATGTTATTTTCACTATTATTTTTATGCATGCTTACTCCTAATATATGCATTTTCATAAACATTGATTAGCAGTGCATTGCAAAATTCAAATAAGTGTGAATTTTGAAGGATGGCTGTAATTCACTTCTCAGATTGTTTTGAAAAGTGTGAATTTGATAGATTTGGCTTGAAATGCAACAGAATAAAAAAATCTCACCCACCCCAGTATGGTTCAGATTTAGCTGTATTTCGAAACATTTATTTTAATGAAATGTACTGGAGGAAGGTTCTCTTCTTGGACAGCATGATCCTACATAGTAGCAAGAAACTCAAACATTGTTTTGCACCACCATTATAGCAAGAGCAGCACCATATAGTATTTCTGCAGATGCAATTCTCTGCCCTTTCCCCCCTCAACACTACAAGTGTCAGCACAGGACATCTACAGAACACAAGAAAAGTTCTCTGGATCAAACCATCCACATCCTGTTTCCATCCCTCCGGCAGCACTCTTGCCTGCCCACAGTCAGGCAGATACTGTTGCCCCTTTTGAGATAATGAATCCTGTTAAATTTCAGTAGGATAGCTGCAGTGTGTTTCCTACAAGGGCAGCCTTTATAGATTCAAGCTACAATCCAATACACACTTACCTGGGAGTAAATTCATTGTACCCAATGGAGTTTACTTCTGAATAGACATGTACTGGATTGCAGCCTTAGTGTGTGAATAAATAACTCACTTGATCTCCAGTGTTTTAGGGCAAATTGGTTTGAAAATAGACATGTGAGAGATGCCCCTAGGTAAGAAACCTGCCAAACTGCAAACAAATTAGTCTTGCAGTTCTTTTGTGATGCACCTTTCAATTTGATTTTGGATGGAGAGAACTAAAAGAATTTGCTTTCCTTCCCCAAATCACTGGAACTGAAGAGGTGAGAGTAAAATCATTCCCTCTGATTACAAGCTTGACCTAATGGAGCTCTTCCTCTTTCCACCCTGGCATTTGTTCTACCTTTCCCCTCTCCCACCAGCAGGGCCGGTGCCAAAGGGTGGCCAGGTCAGGCCCTGGCCAAGGGCCCCTGAAGGGCTCCTTAGGGTGCGGGGGTAGCACTCCCCTTCCGTGAACCTTAGCAGGGTTGACTCCCGACCCTGCTGCAGATTGCAGAGACAGAGCTTCTAGCCCCCCCTACAGACTATGTGGGCCCATGGTGCCCACCCACTCCACCTACCTCTTCTCCCTTTCTGTGAATGCCCTGCATGCTGCGTGTGCATCTGCCATCAACCAAGATGGCAGCAGAGGCTTCTCTGAGCTGATGCCCCTACTGCTATATTGATTGATGGCAGGCATGTGCGTGCATGCAGTGTAGCACACATGCGTGCCATCAACGAAGATGGCGGTGAGGTATCAGTCCCTTAGAGAAGCCTCTGCCTCCATCTTGGTTGATGGCAGCGACCTGCATGCCTAGCGTGCAGGGCATTCACAGAAAGAGAGAAGAGGTAGGTGGAGTGGTCTCGCACAGTCTGGGAGGGGCTGGGAGTGGGGGTCCAGGGCAGGCTGATGCTCAAGGCTCAGTCATGCCTGGCACCAGCCCTGCCCACCAGTGCCATCACCAGGGTTGATAAAAATAATGATTTTTTAAATTTAAATTGGATTTTTTAAATTCAGATTTCAGAATTTTCTTAAAACAATTAGTAAAAAAAGGAGCCTAGGTCAAAGATATCATCATGAAAACTAATAATACATTTTCTAATTATATTATGTGAATATGATAACAGCAATTCATTCTAAATTGAGAAATAAGTAATTGGGAATTGAAAAAGCAGGAAAGCTTGTATTTCTTTTCCAGACAATGAACAAGGAAGACAAAAGTGAAGAAGACCAAGTTCACTGTACCACCCAATATTTTAAGTTTCTCATGTTGACTTGGTTGAAATTGCCTAAATTTTATTTTTAAAAGAACTTTACATTTATCTGAAAACTGAAATAGTTAACCATTCAAAAATCCATGCGCATGTTTTGTTAATGTTGTTAGTTGAAGAAGAAAATTAACCAGAAGAACAATTAATTTTATTAGTACAATTTAAAAGTCTGTTTGGTGGTGGTGATTCTGGCACATCATGACAATAATATCATGATTAATTGAACAGTTGCAGCCGGTTCATCTCCTAAATGACTTCACAAGCTCTACTTTAATGCTGCTTTCGTACTAAAATGACCAAATTATCCATTTTTTTGATGAAAATTATTCTGAAAACAATTCAGACTAATTGCTTAGTGTGTACCTACCTTCTAAAAAAACCTACATCTCTGAATATGTATTAAGGTTATATTGAACAATAATGTATTTCTACTAAAAATGATGTTTAAATAGAACCTTCCTCACTAGTGATTTAAACTGTGATTTAAATAATTAAAATTGAGGCCTTCAGATAAGAGATTTAAATTAAATCAGCCCTGGCCATCACCCTGGCATTTTTCTTTTATAGCATGGTTTAGAGACATTCACTTTGCTTTTAGCAGTCACTTGTTCGTAGCAGGGTTTTTGGCATCTGAATCACTTTGATGCCATGAAGGAAGTCCCTGGTTTGAATGGGGTGTCTTATACAGATCCCACTTCACCTTGGAAAAGCCCAAAGAATCCCTCTAAAGCATACCACTTTGGCTTAGAATTTGTGATTTGTCTCAGGTGAATCTGCTGTACAGCCCTAGACCTATGATCTAAGCATATGTTCAAGGGCAGTAGTGTAGTGGCAAATTCAGAAGTGCAGTGTCCTTTCATGTTAGTCACAGCCACACACCCTTTTTTTTTGCTGCTGGGTTGAGAATAATATCTTTGTTAAAACCTTCTTCCACAACAACAAACATCCCTAGGAGTCAATAAGTATGAAAGGGGAGAGTGTTAGCTACTGACAGAGTCAGTCTCAGTGGCTGACTCACCTCCTTTCACTCTGATTGGCTCCAATCAGCAGGAAAGGATCAGGGAGCATGCTGATTGGCTTGTAGGATGCTGGAGACATAGGGACCCTGCTCCCAAGAAAGTAAGGAGTCTAAGACCCCCTGAGACCCTGGACCACTACACACCTGTTAAAGGCGAATTTGCTCCAGAATTTGAAGTGGGTGCATGTGTTAGACCAACTTTGACAAAAGTTCTGCTCAGATCTCTCCTTTCCCTGGTAGCATGTACATAATATACACACTTATTTGAATTCTGATTCATTTACCAGTTTTCCCTCTGACCCCATACTCGAAGCAGCTGCCCTTTCAAAATTTGTACATATATCCACTGAATTAATTAATTATTTGGCATCTTTTTTATAGAAATAAAAGCATTCATTTTTTTAAAGTTGCAAAACTGCTCTAGAGTTTGTGTTTATGAAGCCAACAGGCACCAGCCAATCAGCCCTGTGCACAGTCAACTCCTGGCAATTCCCCGAGTTCAATGTACAAGAAATTCTAATTTGCTTGCACAAACCATTGAGTGCATTTCTACAGTAGCTCCACTATTCAAATAATGTTTTATTTGTATGCAGCCTTTATGACCTGGACCAGCCTTTGCCAACCTGATGCCCTCCATAAGTTTTGACTACAACTTTCATCAGCCTCACCCAGCACAGGAGGAGGAGTCAAAAATATCTGGAGGACACCAGGTTGATAAAGGCTGGCCTAGACTGCATACACATACATTTTAAACATACCCACCCAAGAATCCTAGTTTGTTAAGGGGGCTGGGAATTGTAGCGCTATGAGCCATAAGCCACAGTTGCCAGGATTCTTTGGGGGGGATGTACTTTATATTTATGGTGTGTACCCAGCCCTAAACAGTCCTTCTGCCTGCCTTGTTGAGATTTTGCACCAGCATTTTTAGATTATAATTTTATAATTTTGACATTTGAAGAGTTTACCAGGTGGTATAGCACTGTGGGGAGGAGAGCCTGGCTGGGAGTCCAGAGTCTGTGAGTTCAAATCCCCACTCATGTCTCCTGGGTGTAAACGGCCAGCTAAAGATCACCCCCGCAGTGAGTGGCTCAGGGGTTACGTGCCCTGCCATCTGTGCAGCCGTGGGCAAGCTGTATAGTTCCAAGGAGCCCAGTTGCCCCCCAGATGGCAATTGCGGACAAGGAAGGGGCTGGCTTGTGCACCTGTGGCAAGCTGAGCAGGCCCTAGCCAGCTGGGGAGGACTAGCCTTAGAGGGAGGCAATGGTAAACCCCCTCTGAATACCGCTTACCATGAAAACCCTATTCATAGGGTAGCTATAAGTCGAGATTGACTTGAAGGCAGTCCATTTCCATTTTACCAGATAGGACACTGAGATAATGGCAATTAATTTGAGTTATTTTCTTACAGGGCGTCCATGTGATAATTTTCCTTTGTCATTTGAATCCTCTACACTGACAGAGCTCCAATGGCAAGAGTCCCCTCTTCCCAGAGGATTCTGGTGATTGTTGCTCTGTGAGGGGAATAGACCATCTCTTAACAACTCTCAGCACCCTTCACAAAGTACACTTCCCAGGATTCTTTGGGGGAAGCAATGACTGTTCAAAGTGGAATAAATGTCTGGTGTAGGTGTGGTCCCCTGATTAGCCAAACCAAAAAGCTGTTAGTCTGGCTTTTAGAACACTGACAGTTGGTTCTTACTGAGCATGCCTGCACTATCATAGATGCCAGTGTTAATTTTCTTAAATTAATTAAAAATCAGCCAAGCATTTTTTAAACTTTTAAACTGCAGTAGATGAAGGTCAGAGTATGGGGCAAGATCAGTAATAGGATTACAGGTACTCTGTGAACATGGTAGATTTTTAATTTTTTCAACAAATTATGAGACCACTGACAGAAAAAAGTCCAACAGGAGTTTGGATTATTTTACTCTTGTTTTAGACTTTGAAGTCTGGATTCTCTCTGAGTGTTTTGTGTATAGCCATGAAAACTTAGAGAGTTGTTAAGCAAGTGTTTCTGAGTTCAGGACTATAATTTTTGTAAGGTTCTGTTTTGAAATGAGTTTATGGGAAGCAGCAGAATGGCATGGGGGGTGTTTTCAATTGAACATGGCAGAACATGAAAAATCCATGCTGGCTATATTATACAGCCAGTCTTGTGGCTGTATAATGATAATTTCCATAGCTATCAACAGTAGATGTAACATTTCTAAGGTAACGATATATACTAACTAATGACAGAAATTGTTGGCTAGCATAAGAAGTCAGTGTAGAGGATTCAAATGACAAAGGACAATTATCACATGTATGCCACCTGTAAGAAAATAACTCAAATTAATTGCCACTATCTCATTAGCCAGATGTTTTGCACTAATCCTCCTGTGCTGTGTGGGGCTGATGTGAGTTGTAGTCAATGATTGTTGAAAGTGGAATAAAGGTCTAGTGTGGATGTGGCCAGTGACAGTTTTGGTTTAAATCTGGGTTAGAGACTACATGTGTCTGCTGTAAAATAAAATGGTGAGGGAAACCCTGAAAAATAATGATACTGTTAACAATGTTTTCCTTTAGGAAAGGAAAGCAGCTTTCCCTCTGCCAGGTGCCCACCCAGCCAATCCCTTTCCCTCCCCTTCCTCCCCCTCCCTTTCCTCCCCCTCCCCCAGGTCAGTTTCACCTATTCTAAGCATGATTGCACATGAGTAAATCTCATTGAACTCAATAAGCATGCAAGTGATCAAACCTGTCCTCCCCTCTTTCTCACTTCTATCCCCTCCTCCTTCCCCTCACTCCCCCATCCCCTCCTTCTCCTCTCCTCTCCCCTCCTCCTCCCCTCCCCACTACAGCCCCCCTTCTCATCCTCTCCCCTTCTCATCCTCCCCCATGCACAGTTTCACCTAACCTAAGCATGATTGCACAGGAGTAAATCCCACTGAACTCAATAAGCATGCAAATGATCAAACTTGCCTTTCTCCTCCCCCCTACCCTCTGCCTCTGCTTTCCCCTTCACTCCCCCACTCCTCCCCCTGCTTCCTCCTTTCTTCCTCCCCTCCCCCTCTCCCCTCCCCACTCCAGCCCTCCCTGCCTCTCCCGTGATCAGTTTCACTTATCCTAAGCATGACTGCATGGAAGAAAATCCCACTGAACTCAATAAACTTGAAAATGATCAAATCTGGCCAGCTCCAGACATTCTTGGATGAGACCAATTATCCATTTCAGTCGGGTTTCAGGCCTGGTTTTGTCACGGAAACAGCCTTGGTCACCCTGTATGATGATCTCTGTCGGGAGAGAGACAGGGGGAGTGTGACTCTGTTGATTCTCCTTGATCTCTCAGCAGCTTTCGATACCATCAATCATGGTATCCTTCTGGGAAGTCTGGCTGAGTTGGGAATGGGAGGAACTGTATGGCAATGGTTCTGCTCCTACCTGGTGGGTTGGTTCCAGAAGGTGGTGCTTGGGGAACATTGCTGGGCACCCTGGACTCTCCAGTATGGCGTCCCACAGGGGTCAGTTCTATCCCCCATGCTGTTCAACATCTACATGAAACCGTTGGGTGTGGTCATCTGGAGCTTTGGAGTGTGTTGCCATCAGTATGCTGATGACACGCAGCTCTGTTTCTCCTTTTCATCTTCTTCAGGTGAGGCTGTCAATGTACTGAACTGGTAGCCTGTCTGCGACAATAGACTGGATGAGGGCTAATAAACTGAAGCTCAATCCAGACAAGACTGAGATGCTGCTAGTGGGTGGTTCTTCTGACCGGATGGTGGATGTCCAACCTGTCCTGGATGGGGTTGCACTCCCCCTGAAGGAGCAGGTTCATAGCTTGGGGTTTCTCCTACAACCATGTCTGTCACTTGAGGCTCAGGTAGCCTCAGTGGCCTGGAGTGCTTTCTACCAACTTTGGTTGGTGGCCCAGCTATGCCTCTATCTGGACAGCGATAACCGGGCTTCAGTTGTCCATGCTCAGTTAACCTCCAAGTTAGATTACTGCAATGCACTCTACGAGGGACTGCCTTTGAAGACAGTTCGGAAACTGCAGCTTGTGCAAAATGCAGCAGCCAGATTGGTCACAGGGACCAGACGGTTCGAACATATAAAACCGATTCTGGCCTGCTTGCATTGGCTGCCTGTATGTTTCCGAGCCCGATTCAGGGTGCTGGTTTTAACCTATAAAGTCTTACATGGCTTAGGACCACAATACCTGATGGAACGCCTCTCCCGACACGAACCCACCCATACACTACACTCAACATCCAAGACCCTCCTCCGGGTGCCTACTCTGAGGAAAGCTGGGAGTCTGGTAACAAGGGAGAGGACCTTCTCAGTGGTGGCCCCCAAATTATGGAATGATTTTTTCGATGAGGTGCACCTGGCACCAAAACTGTTATCTTTTCAGTGCCAGGTCAAGACTTTCCTCTTCTCCCAGGCATTTTAGCATGTGTTTTTAAATAGCTTTTTAAAAATGTGTTTTTAAATTTGTATATTTGATTTTAATGTTTTAAATTGTTGTAAACTGCCCAGAGAGCTTCGACTATGGGGCGGTATACAAATGCAAGCAATAAACAAACAAACAAACAAACAAATAAATAAATAAATAAACCTGCCCTCCTCATCCCCTCTCCCTGCCAGCTGCCTCCCCCATGGTCAGTTTCACCTATCCTAAGCATTATCGCTGGGGAGTAAATCCAATTGAACTCAATAAGTATTCAATGCAATACAAACGTGCACAGGATCCCATTTCTTACCTCCTGGATTAAAAGGCAGAGAAATTCACTAGAAGCCAAAAAAGAACCCTTTGCTGTTTAAGAACATACCTATAGCCAGCAGATATTTCTTTCGAACTTTAAAAACCAGGTAAATTGGGCAGCTATAGTGAGTGCACCAGGGGAGCAGGAGACCTGACCTCCTCTCTGTGATATTGTACTGCCCTATAAATTTGTAAAAATACAAACACGATTTGGGTTAGTCTTTTCCAGTACAATCCACTTCCTGTGTAGCCTGGAAAAAATTGTTAACATGTGCATCTGAGCACAAAAAATGCTGCTCTTATTTGTCATCAGGGAGGGCAAGGGTTTGCCTTTTTCATTTAGCTGATGACATTGATTACAGGCACATATCCTTTACATCACAGACTAGTAATAGTCGACAGGGGTAGACAATGTAGTGCCCTCCAGAATGTTGCTGGACTCCAACTCCTGTTAGCCTTAGTCAGAATGATAAATAGTCAGGAATGATGGGAGTTGTAGCCCAACTGGATGGCACCTCGTCGGTTACCCCTAGTAAAAAGAAATGGGAGTAAATTAATCTGGAATTCCTAAACATTGGTAATCTCTCTGCTAAGCACAATGAAGTTGTATTAACATGGAGTAACTACTTTCTTCCTCCCAATTCCTTCTAACCCTAGATTTTAACTATGAAAGTTTTAAAATAAAGTCCAAAGTGCTCTGTATTTCACCCTATGTGAAATGAATGTCAATTTGTTTCCTAATAGAGGCATAAAAATTTATGAACCAGATTGTGGGGGGGGGGGAGAATTCTTTGAAGTACAGCTTTGCTCCAAGGAATGTGTGGGAAAAAGCTGCCTTGTAGAGTTCCATCGTTGTTGTCCTTGCAATGATTTCAAGATCAGATATGCTCAAGTTGATAAGGGAAATGGTGCTCCTTTAACAGCCAGCCCAAAATGATTAAAAACAGAAGCTGATAATGGGTTGTGGGGCATATTTTCAAAGGCGATGAGGAAACTGAGTGACAATGAGAGGGTTTGACACCCAGGTGCCATTTGTACTTCATTCCTTTTTAATTTAACTATCTATTAAATTTCTAAATAAAATTATAATGACAGTTATACTGCTTTACAAGTGCATGCTTGGGAATCTGTACAGTCTTTTGGTGGGATCCAGAAAGTCAGTTGTACAAATAGAAGCCGCCTCCGCTTGCAGTGGGGATGGGACCTGGTATCCAACAATTCTCTCCAGGTGCAAGCTGCTCCCCATGCTGCTCTAGACTGCCCAACCATCAGAAATAGAATTTTCTGGGAATGCAACAAAGGAAGAGGCAAGACATGCCTGTTAAATGAGCAGAACTTTGCCCATGGTTTGCTGGATCCAAGCCTTTTTATTTGAGAACTGTCTGTGGGAGAAGGGATTTATAAAATCTAGACACCACGGCGTAAATGTAGCGAGAGGGTTTGTGTGACCAGACTCAACTTCATCAGTTGAGGAGACTTTCCATTATGTATCTTGCCACATTTTGTTACACAGTTACACATGGTATTATGGCGGCTGGCCCAACAATACTTTTTTATCAGGCTGATTACAGGCCCCTCGAAAAGACCTTTGTATTGTGCATTCATGATGATCAAGAGTATCTGCAGAAATATTTTTTGGGGGGACAAGGTCTGTGAATTGTTACTTCAGGTCATTGGCAACCCACACCACCCACCATTACATTTAGAATTCTGGGGCAGCACCCCACTGCAGATACCTTTGATAATGCTTTGGGCTCATGCTATTGGAACAGCCATATGCAATCCCGCTTTTCCTCATGGGCAGCTTTCTGGGGTCTGCAATGAATGATGCAACAAATTACTTTTACCTTTGTACAGCAGCCTACATTCCAGCCATGCAAAAGTCAGAAGTTTATATGCTCAAACCTCTCCATCTAGACAAGCAAGTTCACAGTTTTTTTTTTTTTAAAAAAACGCATTCCAGCCAGGCAAAAGCACTTCAAGAAGATGTGGACCAGGACCAGTTGAGGTATGGCCTGGGGAGAGTCTCAAGGATAAGGATAGGTGAGAATTTCAATTCAGTTCACATTTCAAGTGGAATCTATCAAATCCACATTTTCCGAAACAATGTGAGAACCAAAACACAGCCATCCCTTGAAATTTGAACTTAGTTGAATTTTGTGATGCAATTTGCCAACCAAACAATGTATACAAAAATGCCTATTAGAGGAAAGTGTTCTTCAGAATGTATATATGAGTGAAAATAACATACAAAATGCCTTATGTGATGATAAATTGCTTACAAAAATGTGTAGATAAGTCAAAGCTGCCTACAAAAATGTGTTTATTAGGAGAAACCCACTAAAATGCTGGAAAATTTTCATGAGGATTTTTTTTAAAAAATGTGAAGAACTGAATTTAAGATTGGAAAAATGAGAAACTGAGAGAACCAGAATTGACAGATCTTTCCATCCCTACTCAAAAACTGGATATGTGTGGCATTTGGCCCCCAGGCCTAAGGTTCCTCACCCCATGCATGAATAGGGCTAGTGTCTGAATGAGAAACAGGAGAGAGCTGAAGATTGGACATATCTCAGGGTGCAGGGGATCTCCTTTCTGCAGATCCAGTGTAAGGTAGCAAATCCTGCCTGGTAGGAGTGCACAATTATTTATAACCTGATTTACAGACTGCTTTTTAAAGGACAATTATTTCTTCAAGGTGGTGTAAAGATTTAAACATACAAATTCAGATATAGAGTCATAATCAATAATAACAATAGCAACAATAATAACAATAAAGATGCTGTTTGTCTCCAATTATTTGGAAATAAGCCAACTATTTCAAAAGCACCATGTCACCAATGTTCTCTCCTCCAAAGAAAGTCAAACCAGATGCCACTGCCCCAGGCACTTTTCACTATTTGGGGAAGTGATGAGGCCACAATACTAACATAAGCCTTATGGCCCAGTGTCAGGCAGTTGTGGAACTTATTTCTACTTTGTGAAAGTGGCTTTCAAGCTGAAATAAAAAGGGTGGCCTTGGGTATTCTGGCACAAAGGAACTGGAGAAAATGAAAGAGGGAACATAGAAATCAAATGTTTTCTCTTCTGTTTCCTGAGGCACTGAACTGGGTGTTCCATTGAATGTGTGGTTTCTTTTGAAAGCTTATGGAAATGCACTCCCTCTCATCTACTAAAATTCAAAACATAGAAACAAATCATTTATAGGAAAAAACAATAAGTAGTGTCAGCACAGAATGTTATATTTTACTTGGCTGTGCCATGAGGAATTATGGTGGCTTGCAATGAGTAGAATATAAAGTAACATATGGTGCCTGTTGACAACAGGGTTGGAAATTATAAAATGTAAAATCCAATATATTTTCTTTCATAGTGTCAAACAGCTGGGAGTTTTTTATGGTTTCTAGCAGGATGTCATGGTTTTTCTCATGGACCACTAATTCTAGAAGCACATTTAAGTGCATGCTGTTCTTTATGTATTTTGATTTGTGCGTTTTTAAAATAGTTGCAAATTTTAATAGACTAAGACTCACAGCTCTGTAACAATACTTTAAGAGATCAAACATATACTTGCTTAGTTAAACAAGTAGCAGTGAGATATTTAAGATAATGCTGAGAATATGGCTATTAAATGAAGGTGAAAGAAACAGTTCAGTGACGCTGAATGTTGAAAGATTCAGGACAAACAAAAGAAACTATGTACATTTTTGCATAGTACACAGCTAAACTGTGGAATTCGCTTCCACAAGAGGTAGTGATGGGCACCAAAGAGGATTAGACAAATTCATGGAGGAAAAGGCAATCAATGGCCACAAGCCATGATGGTTATGCTTTACCTCAGTAGTTGGAAGCAGTATGGCTCTGAACGCCAGATGCTGGGAATCGCAAGTAAGGACAACGCTGTGGTAAAGCATCTGGTTGGCCACTGTGAGGATTTATATCCTGCCCTTCCACTGTTAAAAACAGAGCTCAGGGCAGTTTACAAACAAAATAAAAATGCGCAATCAAAAATAAAAATAAAAATTTAATAAAAAGACAAAATAGAAATAAATATAAAACTAGTCAGTGCAGCAGTATACAAATCAAGCATAAAACAAAAAGCCAACAAAACATAAACTAAAAGCAATATTGTGACCAAAAGGTTGTCTGTACCAACAATTAGGAAATGTGAAATGGCCACATCATTACAACCTGTAATGCAGATAGAAACCAAGATTTCAATATTATCAGTTCAATCTGTCACTTTATCTAAATAATGTCTGAGCATGTGAGAAGTGTCTTTAGTACACTGTTTCTCACATACCAAATCAGGGTATCAGCCTTGAGTACTGGCACCTCTCTAAAAAAATGCAGTGAATTCTAGAGACCAAGCAAGCTGTGCCAGCATTAGACAGGGCAGCTGTTCCATTTGTATTGGTCTTAAGGGGGGGTAGGTTGTTGTTGTTGTTATTTAGATGTATATTCTGCCCTTCCTCCCAGTAGGAGCCCAGCAAACAAAAGCACTAATATCACTCTAAAACGTCATAAACTTTAAAATATATTAAAACAAAACATCCTTAAAAACATTAAACCAAAATATCTTTAAAAACATCTTTTTAAGAAAAAGCTTTTAAAAGTATTAAAGAGCAATTTCAACACAGATGCTGACTGGGATAAGGCCTCTACTTAAAAGGCTTATTGAAAGAGGAAGGTCTTCAGCAGGCACCAAAACGATAACAGAGATGGCTCCTGTCTAATATTTAAGTCAGGTTGCACCCTTCCCACTGCATGTCTGTGTATGTATATATGTACATGTGTGTGTGTGCGTGTGTGTGTGTGTATCATGGGGAGAAAATGAAGTAGGATGATCTTTGGTGGGGAGATGACTGCCTGTCATGTTGAAGGATATGTAATGAAAAAAATATTTTTTAGCCTTTTCTGAATTGCTGAACAGAGGCTCTGCTGGGCAGCAGGGTGAGTGAGGCTGCATTGCAATGCAACTTTACTTGGGAGTAAGCACCAATTTAACAGGGTGGGGGCAGGGCCAAAAAATGCAAGCACTGATACTTCCGCCTTTTCTACAGAGAGCTTTGCTTTTCTGTCTTGTGTTTGCTGAGGGGAGGAAGTGTTTGGTGGATTCAAACCCCTTATTCCATCCTCCATGATGGCAAGCGGACACTCCCATTGCATTCACCACTTAAGACACATACCCTGAGACACAGAGACAATTGAGATGAAGGCTGCTTCTCCTTGTGGACTCAACCAGGAAGTGAGCTAGGGATAGGGGCAGAGCTGCATGTGTTCATCAAGTAACCATGTGCCATTTTCTAAAACTGCCTCAATTCTACTATGCAACAGGCAGTTTAAAACTCTTGATTTTTCCAGGACAGCTGTGATGTCCCTCTTTGGCTAAGAACAGCAGAAGGCGAGAGTAGGCTGATTTTTCACAAAATGGGCAGAAAGCTGCCTCCACATTTTGCCATGTATCTCTAGATCAGCCTTTCCCAACCACTGCGCCTCCAGATGTTGTTGGACCACAACTCCCATTAGCCTCAGCCAGCATTGCCAATGGTCAGGAAAGATGGGAATTGTGGTCGAACAACATCTGGAGGCACACTGGTTGGGAAAGGCTGATCTAGATCCACAAGGGCTAGAGACTTGCTTTTTAAAAAAAATAAAAGCTGGGAATCCAGGCCACCTAATAAACTACTCATGCACCGGGTAGCATAGCTAGAATCCAGGTAAAACCTTTCTAACTGGGCAATATAGCACCCCTATTTGTATGTCAAATATGTTGCTCACCAGTACTGGTTTGGAACAATCTTTTATTTCCTTTTTAACATGGAAATTTATTTTGAAATAATTTAAAAACATAAGCAAGTAAAAGGAAGAACCCACATAACAATATAACAAGATGACTAATTAAGGGGAAAAGGAAACTCACTGTGAAGTCCTTAGTACAGGGGTAGCCAATGTCGTGTCCTCCAGATGTTTTAAACTACAACTCCCATCTGCCCCAGCCACCATGGCAAATGGTTAGAGGTGACAGAAGTTGTTGTCCAAAACATCTGAAAGGTCTCTTTTTGGCTGCCCCGGTATATCATAGAAAGGCCTGTGTGACTATCAGAGCAAGACAGTGTGCTTACCAACTATTGAGACAGTTTGATGTGTAAGGTTATGTAGCTGAACCACAGTCTGAAAATAAAATGCATTTGTATTTGACTGGAATGTGATCAGACACTTTTCCTAGTAGGAAAGGTACCCCAAAAGTCTCATCATTTTGCCTGGCCTTTTCTGTACTTTTCCAGCTCTATGATAGCCTTTCTGAAATGGGATAATCGGAACTATCCACAGCATTTCTAATGTGGCTGCTTCATATGTTTGTATAAGAGCATTACAGTCCCGGCAGTTTTATTTTCAGCCCATTTCGTAATAATCCCTAGCATGGAATTTGTCTTTTTCACAGTAAGTTGATAGCTATCCACCGTGACCCCAACATCTCTTTCCTTTACTAAGATTGAAAAGCATCAAAGAACACAGGCAACTGCAGAAAAGAAGCCAACAGATAAAACTCCTTTCTCTACACAGGCTTCCATCAATATTAGTCACAAGCTGTCCCTACAGACATAACTTGTTACTAAACTATCAAATACACATATTTAGATGACAGCTGTACAAAGATTCCCCTTGGTGGAATTGATTTGACATTTTTTAATAAGAAAGAACCCTGTTTTTCAAAGGTGATACTAGATAGAAAGTTAACTTTTGGTCCAATCAATTTTTTAGGGGAACAAAGGTATTTTAAAATGCTCATTTAGTATTAGGCAATACTAGACAGACTCCCACAGGTGGTCAATGACAGGACTCCCTTGGTGCTACAATTAATTTAATATGACAAGAATGGGTACGAAGGATTGTCCATCTTGTGTTTCTTATAAGATTTTAAAAAAATGTAGCTTGCTGGAGAGGCCATTAAGACAAGGGAAGGGTTATGTTTTAGCAAGAGAAGTTTATTTACATTTTATAGGCACCTCAAAGAAGTGATATCTAGATTAGAGTGGTTTTGTAACTACTTTTGTGATTCACATTCCCAGGGCATTTTTATATAACAAAGACATATAGGGCTTATCTACAAAGGGGGTTACTGTTTGCTTGGTGCTACTCCCATCTCCTTTTTATTTTCATCATTCACAGGACATTACTGGCAAAAAAAAGCTATCACACAGTTTCCCCCCGGTAAAACCTTACAAACCCAATCTGCTGATAATATGAAAAGTAGAGAAAAACATGTCTCCACTCCGCTCCCGTCATGGTTGCAGGCACTTTGCTTCAGTGTTTTTAGGTGGGTGTGTCGATCGTTGCTTCATTTTGTTTGTTTCCTGTGGGTTGACAAGCAACTTCTGGCTGCTGGCAAACAGTTCTGCAATACTGCAAACAGCCACAGGCAGCAGACTACTGATAGTATTCTACAGCTATTTACTGCAACAAGCAGCCCGGCTGGCAGATGAACGTTGCCTTTATTTTTTTTTCTTTCCCCCCAATTCGTGTGCAAATGTGTAATACTGCTCAAACAAAGTTTTGTACTTTTCAGCGGTACTCATGTATCTGGCACCAGCTATTTCTCCCTTATTTGCAGACATCTAAAAAGAGTGGGGAGGTGGGTTTTTTTTCTTTCTCCCCTGACTTGTGTGCAAACGTTTAATACTGCTCAAACAAAGGTTTGTACTTCCATTTGTATCAACTTAAAATAAACTTGTCCAGCTTGTTTCTTTGTAATTGCCATGATGGGTACCCAATTTAACATATCTAAAGGCAGGTGATTAAAATCAATTCATTTGCCAACAAAGTCCATTGGCAATTCAGATGAGGTACAGTAGGGGACAAAGTTTCAGAACTCCTGATCTAGAGTGTTTACCCTAATTTTAAGTCCTCTGTATTGTCTGCCTTGCAGAAGTACAGAAATCTGTGCATGCCCAGTTACTTAGCAACCATAGGCAATGAAAATAGCACTTCCATTTTTTAAAAATGGAACCTTAAACCAACTGAGGGAGTCAATATGTAAAATTAGAGGGTGTAATTAGGAAACTGCGTGATTGATCCTTCACAGAGGGTGTGAATGGAAAAGACCAGGAGTGATGGACAGATTAAGATGGTCCTCCCTTGGAGACTAATGGAATCCACAGGATCCCTGGGGGAGTTCCCAGTAGATAGAGCAGGTGACCCTGTTGAAGCCCTCGTCACACTGTGGAACAGCGAGGCATGTCAGGCTCTTGACATGGTTGCCCCTAGCACCCTCTTGAGCATTGTGGAACCTGGTTTGTACCTTGGTACACCAGTGGGCTAAGGGCAATTAAACATGCTGGATGACGGCTAGAGTACAAGTGGCGAAAGACATGCTGTGAGGCTGATCAGGCACAAGTAAAACATCATAACTGTGCCTACTGTGTGGAAGTGAGGGCAGCGAAGAAGGCCCACTTCTTTGCCACCATCACACCCTCAAGTAGTTGTCCAGTGGAGCTTTTGGTGGATACTCTTGGATGAAGCAGATTATCTTGACCCATTCCATTCTGGGTTCAGGCCTGGTTATGGAACTGAATTGGCCTTGGTTGCCCTGATGGATAACCTTTATCAGGAGAAGGACAGGGGGAGTGTGACCCTGTTGTTCTTACTTGATCTCTCAGCGGCTTTTGATACTATTGACCATGGTATCCTTCTGGGCCGACTTGGTGAGATGGGTATTGGAGGCACTGTTTTACAGTGGTTCTGATCCTATCTTCAGGATCATTTTCAGAGAATAGCATGGGTGATTGTCTTTTGGCCCCCTGGCAGTTGTGCTGTACCATCATCTTGTTCCCCATGCTGTTTAACATCTATGTGAAGCCCTTGGGAGCAGTCATCAGGAGATTTGGGGTGAGGTGTCAGCAGTACACTGACAATACCCAGCTCTATTTCTCTGTAACATCTGAATTGGGAGATGCCATGCAAGCCATGGAACGCTGCCTGGATTTGGTGGTGGGCTGAATGAGGGCCAATAAACTAAGTCTGAATCCAAGCAAAATGGAGACACTGTGGGTTGGTGGTGTCCGAGTTCGGATAATTGGTCAGTTGCCTGCTTTGAATGGGGTTGTACTCCCTCTGAAAGAGTAGGTCTGTAGTCTGGGGGTGCTCCTGGATCCATCTTTGTCGCTAGAGGCCCAGGTGACCTTAGTGGCTAGGAGTGCCTTTGGCTGCTAAGACAGCTGCAGCCATTTCTGGACGAGGATAGCCTGACCACTGTTGTGCATGCACTGGTAACCTCCAGGCTGAATTACTGTAATGTGCTCTATGTGGGGCTACCCTTGAGGTTGGTCCGGAATCTGCAGCTGGTGCAAAATACAGCAGCAAGACTGCTTACTGGGGCAGGGTATCGCCAACATGTCACCAGCTGCTGAAAGAATTGCACTGGCTACCTATCAGCTACCAGGCTAAGCTCAAGGTTCTAGTTTTGGTGTACAAAACCCTATACAGCTTGGGACCAGGATACCTGAAAGACCATCTTATCCCTTATATGCTCTGTTGATCACTGCACTCTGCAGGTGAGGGCCTCGTGCAGATATCATCTTATCAGGAGGTCCGTTCTGCACAACATAGGAAACAGACCTTTAGTGTAGTGCCACCTACTCTTTGAAATTCCCTCCCCTTAAATATTAGACAGGCACCATCTCTGTTATCTTTTTGGTGCCTACTGAAGACCATCCTCATTCAACAAGCCTTCTAAGTAGAGACATTATCCCAGTCTGCATCTGTGTTGGAATTGCTTTTTAATATGTTTAACCTTTTTTTTAAAAAAGAAAATATGTTTTTAAAGCTTTTTGAAAATGTTTTTAAAGATGCTTTGTTTTAATATGTTTTTAATGGTTGTTTTGTTTTAATATATTTTGAAGTTTCATGATGTATTGAAGTGTTTTTAGTACTTTTGTTTTCCGCCCTGGGCTCAAACTGGGAGAAAGGGTGGGATATAAATCCAATGAATGAATGAATGAATGACCATGTTTGCAGCCAGCATTGAGCACTCACTGCAGATGGTGCGAATAGAAAAAAACAGAAAATAACAGTGCAAATAGAAAAATAGATAAAAACAGCATCTCTAGTACAAAGTAATGCTCCCATGTGGATAAGCCCTGAATATGTCACTTGGTCAGCTTGTTTTTCAGATACCCAGAAATACAAGTTGGATTGAGTTCTGGTACTAGAAAGAATGGATCAAGAAAGAGTTTTTCTGTCCCAAAGAGGCAAAGAGAATACCAAGACAATAGACATAGTCAAATAATTATACTTCTTTAAAATCTCCAGGAAGTGTAAGAGATGCAAACAATTTGCCATAATTCTGACTGTTCAAAATTGTTCAGCTCAAGGTTTAGCTATTCGACTTTTGTTTTTCAGTTAGGTGGTATTATCTATTATTACATTTAAAATGGGTGCTGCAACAAAATGTTGCAGTGTAGGGACTGCTCGTGTTCAGAGTTCCATCCAGACAGCCTTACCCTCCTCCAAAATACTCCATTCCATTCCACCTGGTTTTCTATTCCCCTCCAACTCTCAGTCAGCATTCCATGCCCACTCAACATATTTAGTCTTCATTAGAATCCCCCCCATTTTCCCTAAAAGTTTTTGTACTCTGCAAATCTTGGCATTCCCCTAAGGTATGTGTGGATGATGCCAGTTTGAGTTCTAAAATGTATGGGGAAGTCTCCAAAGATCCAAATGTCTCTCCACTTCACACAGTCACTCTCCATCTCATGGAGGCTGACTAGAACTATGGGAAGGCAGGGAGAGAACTAACATGGTCATCGCCATAGCTGCCCCTCACATGATTACTCAACCCAGTGGCAGAATACCTGAACAGGGCTTCTGTTTATCATACTAGCTGGTCTTACTAGATAATTGTCCCAAGAATAGTTGGATGTTGATGTTGGGGGCAATTGCTCTTGATGTTTCCTATTTCAGGTTCTTTAACCTTAACCCTTGACTGCACAAGCTAAATGCTTGCATTTCCCCCAATGCTGAATATTTATTTATTTATTTATTACATTTATAAGAAGGAGCCCAGGGTGGCAGCATTCCTGATACATGGCCATCTAGCTTCTGCTTAAAAATCTCTAATGAAGGGGAGCCCACCACATTCCAAGGTGATCTCTTTCACTGTCAAAGTTCATCCTAATGCTTAGTCAATATTTGTTTAGTCCTACCCTCTGGAGCAACAGAAAGCAAATTTGCTCCACCATCTAAGTGACAAATATTTGAAGATAGCTATTACAAGGTTTAACTTCTCTAGTATAACCATGTTAAACTCCTTCAATCTTTCCTCATTGGACTTGGTCTCCAGCTCCTTCACTCTCTGGAAGACTCCTGTGGACATATTCCAGTTTGTCAATATTCTCCTTAAATTATGGTGCACATCAGAGTGAGTGACTCAGCAGGTGGCAGTTCCAGACAAATCTGAGCACCACTAGTGATCGGCAGAGTAGGGTGGGGCAACATTGCTTACCTCACTTCCCAATGCCAGGGCCACTGTTGGTTAGCAAGAGGGGGAGAACAAGGTATGTGTGTGTAGGAGGTTGGTGTATTGCAGGTGCAGTGGCAAAGCCAATCTGATGTTCCCAGCTTCCCACTGTTGACCTCCCTGCCCCCTCAGGTAAGCAACGATGCCCTGTGGACCAGTATTGGTGAGCCCCAGAATTTCTTAAGCATTGGGCTACAGGAAGTTTTGCCTTGCTTTTCAAGTGGCCTTTGTTCCCAAAATGTGGTTTAATGTGGTCTTAGCATGCACATAACACTCTAAAACAGTGGTTTCCAAGTGTTTCCCCCCCTGCTATGGACCACTTGACAATTGCTGAGGGTCTTGACTCTTGACGGATCACTTAATGATTTTTCTGTCTGTTGTAATAATTGTAATGTGGTGTGCTAGGTGCTGTATGCTTTTTAATTGTATTTTTATAGACATGCCATGAATCATCTGAATGAAGCTCATGAACCACCAGTGGGTCACGGATCACAGTTTGGAAACCCCTGCTCTAAAAGTGCTGTTCTTATGACTTATTCCAGTTCATTCTACAGATCTCTACTCAGAGACATGGGAACTTTACAAATTTCTGTGTTGAAACTGATATATTCAAATTTGTTCCTAGAAATATTAAAAACCTATTTTTGAACTTATCTTACCTTTGTGCACATGACTTCACACACAAACTGGGATGCTGCTAGAGATTGAAACTGGACCCCACAATAGAATCAAAACATTTTAAATAGTCTTATTAATCATGACCACACAGATATTTTAAAATGCCATCTCCAAATTAGTTTTTCTGCTTCTCATCTTATTACGGTTATTAAATTATATATTATCAACATTTGTAAACATTACTACAGGTTAGTAATAAATAATCAGTTGTGATTATACTAGGAGATATACCATTATGTCTATCCCTAAATAATCTACTGGATTAACTGCAAATATTAATTTATCCAAATCCTGTAGTTTAGGGAAATCATTCTGACTGATTCCTGTGACAGAGAGTACAGCAAATCCTGAAGCATTTTATACCCTTGTCTGACCTGGATATGGAAAACACTGTGTCTTGTCTTCAAGATTTCACTTTCTCTAGACTGTCATTTCTGTCTTGACTCTTTATTATCTGAGTTATGAAATGCTATAGACTGATAGATATCGGCAAGTCCTGATTAAAATTCATTTCACATGGCTTGACAGCTGCCTCAAAGGAACAAAGGTCCTAAGAACTGAAAATCCAAGTTATTTTTGAAGAGTTAAGCATGAAAAACAGGTCTTTGATACGTAGCATTTGACTCTCTCCCCCCTCTTTATTTTGACCCAACAACTGGTCACTATTGAGAGGCTGAGTTTTGGTTTTGTCATCGGTGGATACTGCTGACAGTTAAGCTACTGTATGACAGCGCTGCTTACCCTCACCAAATTTCTGAAACTCACAAAGAAGCAAGGCATCATAGCTGGTGACACAGGCAGTTGATTTTTCACATCACTCAGTTCTTTCATTTTATGAAAGAACCAGACTCATTGTAATGCAGCTTATGCCTTTCCATGCCACTCATGGTCCTCTCCATCTCTACTAATCAGTTGCACATACTTCCACTTACTTCCTCATTTTGACAGACAAGTAACAGCTTCAAGGCAGGTCCATCTTGTAGACATTTGGCTTATAAAATGGTAATGAAAAGAGCTAGTGTAATATAGTGGGAAGAGTGTTGGAGTCAGACTAGGGTTCATATTGCTACTCAATCTAGGAAATCTTGAACAACATAACCTATCTACTAATTCTCCTTGTACAGCGCACCACATACCAGTGGGACTCTCAGGTTTACTCTGTAGTAGGACAGGACAAAGCAGAGGCCACTCCAAAACAAGTAGTTAGAAGGAAACAAAAGATAGAACAGAGTATGAACGGGAAGGATATTCCAGTGGTTCTGACCTGCAAGATGTGTGCCATGTTTGTTTTCTTGCCTGAGAACATCATGGCGTACACGTACAACAAGTGTAAGCTCGTGGCATTGTTGGAAGAAAAAGTGAGAGGCCTGGAACAGCGGGTGGCCACACTGAGGACTATAAGAGAAGATGAAGAGTTCTTAGACAGAACACTGGAACAACAGCAGCAAAGAGAAGTGGAGGTGGAAGAGCAACAGCATGAGGTAGCAGAAGAGGAGGCTGCTTTGGAGAGGAGCAACGAAGTGGAGGAAACTCCGTGGGAAAGGGTGACAGTTAGGAGCAGAAGAGCTAGAAGACACCCTTCACAACTGGAGCTATGGAACCGCTCTCAACCACTTGAGGATGAGACTGGAGGACAGCCTGTGGAGGAAGAATTACAGGAGATCCTGTGCAACAATGAGCAAGAGGCTGAAGCTCAATCAAGCAGGGCCAATGAAACCTCGCCCCACAACAACAAGAAGAGAAGAGTACTAGTAGTGGGAGACTCCCTACTGCATGGGATCAAAACCCAGGTATGCAGAGAAGATCCATGGACTCGCCAGGTGTGCTGTCTACCAGGAGGATGGATTAGAGATGTGACAGAAGGGTTGCCATCACTCATCGAGCCCACCGACAGGTATCCCTTTCTCCTCATCCAAGTAGAAACAAATGATACTGCCAAACGGAGCTATGAAGAAATCACATCAGACTTTGACGCCCTGGAAGGAAACTCAAGAACTTTGGGGCCAGATAGTTTTTTCATCCATCCTTCCAGTACTTAGAAGAGGAGTAGAAAGGGAAAGAAAAATACTCAGTGTGAATGAATGGCTACGAAGGTGGTGCCGACATGAGAGATTTGGATTCTGGGACCACAGGCTATGCTTCCTGGAAGATGGATTGCTGGCAAGTGATGGGTTGCATCTCATGAGGACTGGGAAGAATGTGTTTGGCCACAGCACGGAGAAGTTCATCAAGAGGGCTTTAAACTGAATCCTAAGGGGGAGGGAGACGTAAACTTGGTGGTAACAACTGATGAAGGCTTGTGCACAGTAATGGGAACAGAGAGATCAGCTGTAATAGGGACCAGTGACAGTCCTCAGAAAAATGTAGTAAGAAAGCCAAGCCATAAATCACATGGTCTTTGATGCCTGTATACTAATGTGCAGAGCATGGGAAACGAGCAGGACGAACTTGAACTCTTAATTCAGGAGGGCAATTACGACTTGATAGGTATAACTGAAACTTGGTGGGATGACTCCTATGACTGGAATACAGCAATTGAAGGATATAACTTGTTCAAAAAGAACAGAAGGAATAAAAACGGGTGTGGAGTCACGCTATATGTTAAAAATATATATCCCTGCACAGAAATACAGGAAGGTGAGCTTGGTAGCTCCACCGAGAGTATCTGGATTAAAATTAATGGGGCAAGTAATAAAAGGAATGTGGTGCTTCCAGTCTATTACCGACCACCCAATCAAGGAGAAGATGAGAATGTAACTTTTGAAAAGCAAATTGCCAATGTTTCGAGGAGGCATGATGTAGTAGTAATGGGGAATTTCAATTATCCTGATATCTGTTGGGAGACAAATTCTGCCAAACACGGCCCCTCCAAGAAATTTCTGACTTGTGTTGGAGATAACTTTCTCCTACAGAAAGTGGAGGAACCAACCAGAGGATCAGCTATTCTTGACTTGATTCTAACCAATAGAGATGATTTGGTGGATGAAGTGCCAGTTATGGGAAGTCTGGGGAAAAGTGACCACACCATATGTGAATTCTTGATTTTAACAGAAGCAACAGCTGAGAGTAGCCATACACGCACCCTGGACTTCAGGAAAGCTGATTTTAATAAACTCAGAACAATTGTAAGTAGGGTTCCATGGCAAGCGACCCTAATGAGAAAAAGAGTCCAAGATGGGAGTTTCTAAAAAATGAAATTCTAAAAGCGCAATGGCAAGCAATTCCAACAAGGGAAAAAAGGGGGAAACAACTGAAGTAGCCAATGTGGCTTCACAAAAAGCTTAGAGAGAACCTGAAAACAAAAAAGGACACATACAGGAAGTGGAAAGAAGGCCAGGCCACAAAGGAAGTGTACAGGCAGGTATCATGGAATTGAAGGGATGGTGTCAGGAAGGCTAAAGCTGAGAATGAGTTGAGGCTAGTGAGCGATGCTAAAAGCAACAAAAAAGCTTTCTCCAGGTATGTCCATAGTACAAGACACAGAAAAGAAATGGTGGCACAGCTACTCAGTGAGGATGGCAAAATGATAACAGATGACAAAGAAAAGGCAGAAGTCTTCAATTCCTATTTTATAGACAAACGGATTGGAGCTTGAGATTGATAGACAAATGGTCAAGGAATACCTAATCACCTTGAATGAGTTCAAATTTGAGGGCCCGATGAACTGCATCCTAGAGTATTGAAGGAACTGGCTGAAGAACTCTCAGAACCGCTCTCTATTATCTTTGTGAAATCATGGAGGACTGGTGAAGTGTCGGGTGACTGGAGGAGAGCTAATGTTGTCCCTATCTTCAAAGGCAAAAAGGAGGAACCTGGGAACTACAGACCAGTCAGCCTAACATCAATCCCTGGAAAAACTCTGGAGCAGATTATAAAGCAGTCAATCTGTAAGCACCTTGAAAACAATGCAGTGATTACTAGGAAGAAACAATCCTGCCAAATTTTATCTCAATTTTTGACCGGTTAACCTCCCTTGTAGATTGTGGGAATGCTGTGGACATAATATACCTTGACTTCAGCAAAGCTTTTGACAAAGTGTCCCATGATATTCTGATTAGCAAGCTAGGTAAATGTGGGCTGGATGGAACAACTATCAGGTGGATCCACAGTTGGCTCCAGAATCGTATTCAAAGCGTGCTTATCAATGGTTCCTTCTCAAACTGGGTGGAGGTAACGAGTGGGGTACCACAGGGCTCGGTGCTGGGCCCAGTGCCTTTCAGCATTTTTATTAATGACTTGGATGAGGAGGTACAAAGCATCAAATTTGCAAATGATACAAAATTGGGGGACCTAGCTAATACCATGGAAGACAGAAACAAAATTCAACTGGACCTTGATATGCTGGAGCATTGGGCTGAAAACAACAGAATGAATGAATTAATATTTTATTATAGTCAATGACCAGCAGAAATCACAGTACAAACTATAAAAACATCATAAAAAGTTAACAGTACAATAACTGTATACTGATGGGCCTATAAACTCAGTCTAAAAAACATTCTTCAAACTGCAACTATCATTGATTTGGCAGCGCTTTTCGATATTTAATCGCCGCATCACAAAAGCTCGCAACCTTGGATGTTACTAGGGTTTTTTTATCGGCTAAAAGATATTGTAAATAAAAAGCAGCAGCCCTACCCAGAAAATTCTGTAGGTAGGGATAATAAACCAACTGTGGAGGACGTGATAAAAGGAACATTCTAATAAAATGTGACTCACGGTCTCTACAGCACCAGTATCACATAGACAGTGATGTTCAGTGAGTGGGATTTTTTGATACCTACCCTCTAAGAGTGCAGATGATAGGGCGTTATGTTTGGCCAGTGTGAATGCTTTCCTGAGTCTGGGTATATGGAGGAGGGCCAGGTAATGTGCCGGGGTAAAAACATTTGAATAAAGACTAGGGTCAGAATTAAGACCAGCAAGGGACAGGTGGTTTTGGAATTCCATATCGACTATTCTATGCGTAATAGCCGACTTCGCTTGGGAGAAGCCTAGCGCTAGGATAGTAGAGGGAGAGAAACCCAGAACAGAAAGTTTAGTAAGTAGAGATTTCTTCCATTTTGACTGATACATATCAGATAGCACGAGAGGAGCCAAACTGAGTGGTACAAAGATCAGTTTTAGCCAATACCTGAATTTGAGCACCCATATACGAGCCTCAATGGTAGGCAGCCCAGCTTCAAGGCATAATCTTCCATTTTTACTGATACATATCAGATAGCACGAGAGGAGCCAAACTGACTGGTACAAAGATCAGTTTTAGCCAATACCTGAATTTGAGCACCCATATGCGAGCCTCAGTGGTAGGCAGCCCAGCTTCAAGGCATAATTTGGCTTTTGGGACACTTGAGGGAGTGCCCAATATGTTCCTTAGAAACTTAGTTTGGATAGTTTCAAAAGAAGTATAGCTGCCATAGACACTTATCTGTGCACCATATAGTAATTGGGAGATGACTTCAGCAGAGAATACATGCAGCACAGATGGAACAAATTGCCTGTCCTTCGTGTAAAAGAAGGAGAGGAGTGCCTTAGTGCTCCTCATAGCATTTGCCCTAGCATTTTTTGCCTGCAGGTGCACAACAGAATGAAATTCAACAGGGATAAATGCAAAGTTCTACACTTAGGAAAAAGAAACCAAATGCACAGTTATAAGATGGGGGATACTTGGCTCAGCAATATGACGTGAGAAGGATCTTGGAATTGTCGTTGATCACAAGCTGAATATGAGCCAATAGTGTGATGTGGCTGCAAAAAAGGCAAATGCTATATTAGGCTGCATTAGCAGAAGTATAGTTTCCAAATCATGTGAAGTATTAGTTATAATAATATAATAATAAAATTTTATTTTTGAGTCGCCTATCTGGCTGAGTTAACGGCCACTCTAGGCGACATACATAAAAGAGTAAAATACAACATATAAGTCAAAAGCCCAATCTATAATTAATCTAAAACCACCCACTTTTATAACAAGTAAAACTAATCCACCCCTGAAATCTTATAGGCCTGCCTGAATAGCCAGGTCTTCAAGGCTTGATGAAAACTTGTCAGGGAGGGGGCATGGCGAAGGTCATAGGGCAAGGAATTCCAGAGGGTGGGAGCCACAATCGAAAATGCCCTCTCTCTGGTCCGCACCAGCCTAGCTGTTCTAACTGGTGGGACCGAGAGAAGGTCTTGTGAGGCTGATCTCGTCAGGCGGCATATTTGGTGATGCTGGAGGCGCTCCTTCAGATAAACTGGGCCGAAACTGTATAGGGCTTTAAAGGTTAACACCAACACCTTGAATTGGGCCCGGTAAACAACTGGTAGCCAGTGTAGATCTCCTAACACTGGAGTGATATGATCACGGCGATGGCTGTTCTTAATCAAACGTGCTGCCGCATTCTGTACCAGCTGTAGTTTCCGGACCGTTTTCAAGGGTAACCCAACGTAGAGCGCATTACAGTAGTCTAAGCGAGCGGAGACCAGGGCATGTACCACTCGAGGGAGCAGATGGACAGGAAGGTAGGGACGCAGCCTCTGTATTAGATGTAATTGATACCAAGCTGCCCGGCTCACTGCCACCACCTGAGCCTCCATGGACAGCTGGGAGTCTAAAATGACCCTGAGGCTGCGGACCTGGTCCTTCAGGGGCAATCTTACCCCATTAAACACCAGGTCTATATCACCTAACCTTCTCTTGTCTCCCACGAGCAGCACCTCGGTCTTGTCTGGGTTCAGCTTCAGCCTATTTCCTCCCATCCATTCACTTACAGACTCCAGGCACTTGGAAATGGTATCCACAGCCAACTCTGGTGAGGACTTAAACGAGAGATAGAGCTGGGTGTCATCCGCATATTGGTGACACTGCAGCCCAAATCTCCTCATGATGGCCCCCAGCGGCTTTACATAGATGTTAAATAGCATGGGAGAGAGGATAGAACCCTGTGGCACTCCACAATTGAGAGGCCAAGGGTCTGAAACCTCATCTCCCAATGCTACCCGTTGATGCCTGTCTGAGAGATAGGAACGGAACCACCGTAAGACAGTGGCCCCTATTCCCATTCCCCCCAGGCGATCCAAAAGGATACCGTGGTCGACGGTATCGAAAGCCGCTGAAAGATCCAGGAGGACGAGGAATGTACATTCTCCCCTATCCAACGCCCTCCTCATATCATCCACCAGGGTGACCAAGGCTGTTTCAGTTCCATGTCCAGTCCTGAAGCCCGATTGGAATGGATCCAAATAATCTGCTTCATCCAAATGTGTCTGTAACTGTGTGGCCACCACTTGCTCAATCACCTTGCCCAAGAATGGTAAATTAGAGACTGGGCGAAAGTTGTTCAACTCTTGGGGATCCAAGGAGGACTTTTTCAAGATAGGCTTTATTATTGCCTCCTTGAGGGCTGATGGCATTGCACCCTCTTCCAAGGAAGCATTCACCATTGCCTTGATCCCATCACCCAGTTTCTCCTTGCAGCCCATAATGAGCCACGTGGGGCAAGGATCAAAAAGACAGGTGGTTGGCCTCACAGTAGAGAGCACCTTGTCCACTTCCTCAGAGGGAAGAGGCTGAAACCGATCCCACCGGACCGGAATGCAACTGGCCGACTCTGGCTCACTTCCTGTATCCATGGCGTGTGGAATCGCTCTCTTCAGGCGCTCAATTTTATCGGCAAAGTGTTTGGCAAATGTGTCACAGAAGGCTTTAGAATGCTCCATAGGTTCCTGCGCAACTGGACCGACCAGGCTTCAGACCACTTGGAACAGCCTCCTGGGGCAACACTCTGTGGACGCAATAGAGGCAGCAAAGAAATCCCTCTTTGTTGCCTTTGTTGCCACTTGGTAGGCAGCTATTGCTGCTCTAACTAGTGTCCGATCATCTTCGGAGCGAGATTTCCGCCACCGGCGCTCTAGTCGTCTCACCTCCTGTCTCAGACCCCGCAACCGTGGTGTATACCAGGGTGCAATCTGAGTTCTATTCAGGGGGAGAGGACGTTTCGGGGCCACCCGGTCTATTGCCCCGGTGATCTCCCTATTCCACTCCATCACCAGGGTTTCGACCGGGCGTCCTTCAGACAGCTCCAAATCTCCCAGTGCATTCAGGAATCCCTTAGGTTCCATCAGGCACCCGGGGCGGACCATCCTAATAGGTCCCTGCCCCCTGCGGAGGGTGTGTGGCAACGAGAGTTCCCCTCTATTCAGCACTGGTTAGGCCTCATCTTGAGTACAGGCTTACCCTGCTTAACGTTGCTTCACTTAACGTCGCCTCGCTATAACGTACATGCTCCATACTCCACCATACCCCGCTTAACGTACGCGTGCTTCACAATTATGGACACTTGATGGCATGACGCCACTGCCATCTAGTGGCGATTGCAGTGCAGTACATGCATAGATAATTGCTTCACTTTAAGTACATTTTCACTTTACATACACGCTCCGGTCCCATTGTGTATGTTAAAGCGGGGTCTGCCTGTACTGTGTCCAGTTCTGGTCTCCGCACTTCAAGAAGGATGCTGACAAACTGGAACAGGTTCAGAGGAGGGCAACAAGGATGATCCGGGGACTAGAAACCAAGCCCTATGAGGAGAGACTGAAAGAACTGGGCATGTTTAGCCTGGAGAAGAGAAGACTGAGGGGAGATATGATAGCACTCTTCAAGGTTGTCACATAGAGGAGGGCTGGGATCTCTTCTTGATTGTCCCAGAGTGCAGGACACGGAATAATGGGCTCAAGTTGCAGGAAGCCAGATTTCGACTGGACATCAGGAAAACCTTCCTAACTGTTAGAGCCATACGACAATGAAACCAATTCCCTAGAGAGGTAATGGGCTCTCCGACACTGGAGGCATTCAAGAGGCAGCTGGACAGCCATCTGTCAGGAATGCTTTGATTTGGATTTGCTTTGCGCAGGGGGTTGGACTTGATGGCCTTATAGGCCCCTTCCAACTCTACTATTCTATGATTCTATAATTCTATGATTCTATCTCACAGGGGTTTTGTTAGAAGAAATGGGATAACCCTGAAGAGCGGTTTAACCTATATAAGTTCTGGCTATGTAAGGATCCAAGACTAGAACGTTGAAGGTAACAGAGCTAGTGTGTTCGCATTTATACGCCTGCCCCTCATATGATTATTCTACCAATGATGAAATGCCAGAATAGGGTTGTGTTGTCTAGGAACACATCAAGGGCAGGGTATTTCTGGAAACTATTTTTGATGAAAAATGTCTTATATATTGTTATGGGTTTGGGGTATGAAGTAGATGATTTCTATCAGTGCCCTTCCGTCCTCTGATTTGGGACCCTGCACCTGAAGGTAGTCTCTGCACCAGAGAAACCTGCTCTGTGAGTCAGATGAGCCTCCTTTGATAGTCTAATAGAGTGGCCAGGTGGGCTAATGGGTCTGTCAAGTGCTCATTAACTGGCAAATGGGCCAGGGAGATCCTATTGTTATTGAAACTCTTCAAGAGAGCTCCCCCCTCCTGGGTCCAAGAGAGAGGCATGTGTTTTTAGCTGGTTGGAGAAAAGGCTGGGGATGGGAGACACACAGAGAAGCCTGCTCCCAGCACAATGGCTCCAGGATTCCTCCTATAAGCCTGATGGAAAAGCAAGATCTATTGGACTGCTGATGCTTTGAACCCTCCGATCTATTGGACTGCTGATGCTTTGAACCCTCCATCTTATGCTCAGGCTGTGAATGTGTGTAAATAAACCACATATCATAAAGACACCATAGTCTCCACTGACCTTCTTTCCAAGGAAACCAAACCCTGGGTAAGCGCAGGGACCCTTGGAGATCTCTCACCACTTTGTGATTGGGGTGGCATGTAACAATATGGTAAAATGGAAAAATAGAGAAAAGTCATGTTTCTGTTTAACCCAAAATAACACAACCATACAGTAGATACTGGGAGCAGTGAGTGAAGGACAAGTTAATGTAACAACAATGTTAAGTCATGAGAATATTTGCTGCATAAGAAGCATTCATTTAATTGCCACACAAAATGTGTTCAAACCTGCCTGCAAATCATGTCATAATGATGCAGCTCTCTAGAGGAAGCTCAAGCAGTTTTTGCTTGAGAGAACAAGGCAAGTTTTTAAATACTATAACTTGTTCAAAAGAAACCCAAGGGATGTCCACCGCATCAGAGGGAATATATAACCATGAAGGCTAACTCCTGAATAAGCCACAAAGAAAAAATGCCCCCACGTTAAAAAAACAAAACATGGCTAAGGAGATATACAAACTTTATACACAGTGGAAATAAAACTATGGTGATTTGTGAGAAACCATAGAATTCCTCATAGCTTAGATTTAACTGAATTATGCATCATCCAGTAAGTGTGCATAGGACTGTAGCCTAAGTTTCCTTTATCTTTTGGCTTGCTTGACCCAAGATGTGAACTTTACGTTGTACCATTTTCAGTAGGGCTTTTTGCAATCTAGTCAAAATGTTCCACGGTGGAAGAGATCATAGTTCTTATGAACTAGAGGCAGGAGATTCATTTCTACTTATTCTTTGCTTTAATAGTAATAGTTGTTTATTTAGAACTCTAAAGATGGTCATATGATAATATTCCGGAAGGTGTGCCAAAGCAGCTATACAGGGTTCTAAAGATTCTTGATTATTTTCACACTTACCTCTGAGTGAATAGCAGATAAACATAGAATCCTAATTGCACCATAAAAGTGGAATTATTTATAAAGGGGAATGCTGGACCCTGTGGACTGTGAACCATTGACACCCATCCCATAAAACAAATCAAATTAATTGAACAAGTTCAAGGGGAGCTATTAAATAAGAGTGGGGGTTGATGGTGGGGAGGGAAAAGGAATCAGGTCCAAACTGAAACTGTCCTTACCTATACAAACTAAATATGTGAGCAACATTCTAGAAAAGTAGTTGTGCTAGTTAGCTGCTGCAAGTCACAAGAGAGTTCTGTGGTACTGTTAAGAGTAGCAAATTTATTGTAACATTGTTTTCATTGACTGGAGACAATGTCATCAGTTACATGAATTGGTCTAGAAATTGGTGGGTGAGTGTGTTCAGGCTTTTTGTGTGACAGTACTCACCGGAACAGAGTACCAACACCTCTTTTTTGCTGGCTATGCCTGCCATTTTTTCCTGACATCCATAGTACTTTTATCAAAGTATGAGTCCCAGCATATCATTTTTTTTTACTTACCAAAAAGCACTGAATGGCTATATACAAATTAAGGCAAAGGTGTGGAACCTCCAGTCCACAGGCCTGGCAGTGGTTCTAACTTGTCCCACAAAACTGTTTTTCCTATGCCATGCCCACCTGCCCAACAGTATCATAGGTGGCAACAGGTGTGAGGCACATAGGACATGGCTGCAAAGGAAAAATTGGACGTTTTAAAGTGTGCTTCCAATTGTTCCTTGGCAGGAGGGACTTGTTTTTGACACCTTTTAAATTTGTTGCCAGCTGCAAGCCCTACTGAGATTGGTTCCACCCAGGAGCTCCCAAGTGAAGCCAAACCCTGCCAAAAGTGGGATTTGTAGCCACCGCCAACCAGCTGGTCACTAGTGGCTGCAAACCTCTCTGGGACTGGCTATACTTGGGAGTTTGCTGCCACTGCTGATCAGCTGATGTGATCACTTTGGCAGAGACCTTCCTTTGAGTTCAAGCTGGGTTGCAAGGGAAGAAAGGCAAAGAACCAGGAGTGCACCTACAGTGGGTTCTTGATTCTTTCCTTTGAAGTTGGCCCCAGCCGCTTGTCAAACTGGCGCAAGAGGAGTGAGGAGCTCAGGATTTGGTCTGCCAACGGATCCTGTTCCCAGCCCCCCAAATTAAGGGGAAAGGGCTTTGTGCAGGGGATGGGGGGAATATGGCAAAAAAATTCCAAGCAATGATGCTGACAGAATTAAAGGGTCCACTTCCTTCTGAAGTCTGGAGGAATTTTTGTCTCCCATGCCATTGTTTGCCAGAGGGCACATTCCTGGCATCATTAGTGTTCAATCTGCTTAGCTTGAGAGTCAGTATTAAAATCATATGGGCCATCATTAATTTGTGTGGTAGAAAAAATATTTTGTTTAATCCAAGAGGCATGGTGTGTTGGATTTGCTTAAGAACTCTAACAATAACATTATGTTCCTCTTTCAACAACCCTTTTAAGTAAAGACCTTATCCCAATCTGCATCTGTGTTTAAATTGCTTTTTAAGATGGTTTTATAGCTTTTGAAAAAATATTTTTAAAGATTTTTTTAATGCATTTTTAGAGATGTTTTGTTTTAATATATTTTAATGTCTGTTTTTATGATGTTTTAGAGTGTTTTAGTGTTTTTGTTTGCCACCGTGGGCTCCTACTGGGAGGAAGGATGGGATATACATTTAACCTATCTATCTATCTATCTATCTATCTATCTATCTATCTATCTATCTATCTATCTATCTATCTATCTATCTATCTATCTATCTATCTATCTATCTATCTATCTATCTATCTATCTATCTATCTATCTATCTATCTATCTATCTATCTATCTATCTATCTATCTATCTATCTATCTATCTATCTATCTATCTATCTTTATTATTATTATTATTAAAGTCATAGATGTAATCCTCTGAAAGACCCAAATGTTGCTGACTAAATGCTAGTTCATTTGCATCTATTTATTCTCTTGCATAGAGACCATTCTGCTTGGTGTTTAGGAAACAGCAATGTGGCATTGTTGGCAGATGATGGTGTTATATCATTTTGGAAGATGTGCAAATTAACAATTTGATACTATAGTTATTCAGTCCTAAAATGCTGTTGCTTATTGTACATATAGGGATGGAGTCACACCAGGCTGTGTTGCAGAGAATGGTGACACTTTCCTGTGAAGGGTTGCTGATCCACAGGAAAAGTCATTTGGGGGCTTCATGTGATAGTGGGTGGAGCCATACCCAATGGTGGGCAAGTTTGCAACATTGCTGGATTGTATAGTGGTTTCTGTGTGTCACCCCATCTCTTTCTCTGTGTGCTTCTCCCCTCCCACCATCTCGTCAACTATTTTGGCTCTCCCCGTTTCCCCTCACCCTGCATAAACACAGGTCTGACTGACCCAACTGCAGAGGGCTGTGTGAAATTAGGCCAAGGGCCAGAAGTGAGCTGCAGGTTCTCCATTCCAGGTTTATAGGGCTGTTTTTTCCCCTCAGTGTTCAACTGCTATTGACCTGCCATTTTAGGACAGGGATGTTGTCTGTAAATCAGAACAAATCTATCACCCAAGAAGAAGAAAAGATTTTGCAGAATGAACTTAAGAATTCATTGGAGAATTTGTTACTGAAAGCGGCACATAATGACAGGTTTGGGTAGTTATCTCCTGTGGGCTTCTCCTTCTATGAGCCATTTCTGAATACCAGTGTGGCACTGTCAACCTGTTTCATTAAGCTTAGGATGAGGTACCTGTGGCCCTAACGGATGTTGTTGGATTCCAGCTCCCATCAGCCTCAGCCAGCATGGCAAGTGGTCAGGAGTAATAGGACTTGTGGTCCATCAACATCTGGAGTGGACCAGATTCCCCACCCAGTTGCAATGATGGGGCAGAGCCACGCTCCCAACATTGGCAGTGGTGCTGCTGCTTGCCTGGTGGAGCAGCAGCAAGGTTTGGGCCATGTGGTTGCACTGGTGGGAGCACCAGATTGGTAGCAGCCATCTGGCTAGTGCAACTGCATGGGCACCAGCTTCACTGCTGTCCTGCCCCACCACATGCACCTCTACTGTGGCTGAGTATAGTTGTTGAACAATAGTTGATGGTACATGCATCCACATCTGAAGTACAGGAACAAATATATAGCTTGACTATAGACAGTGTACTGTGTTGATTGCCTGCATTTAGACCTAATTTAAGTACAGAGCTTGGAAGTAACTCATTAGAATTAACGAGTTACTTGTAATTCATTACTTTTTTGCATAACGACTGGGTAACTTCGTTACAATTTGCTTGTAAGAGAACGAGTGGTAATTTCATTACTTTTCAGCTGCAACTCTAACGTTTTCCGAATTACTTTGGACGTTACTGGGAGGGGGGAAGTCTGCTGCTGTGATTGGAGGACGAATACATGTGCCTTATACTGCGCTTCTGCGCAGAGCTACTCTTCCCTCCTGCTCTGTGTTAGAGGCACGAGGGAGGAAGTGGAGAAAAAGAGAAAAAAATGCTTCAAGACTGGATGATGTTGGAGAAGAAAGGAGCAGAGGGAGAAAGCCTGAGGGCAAGGACGGAGGAGGCAGCAGCAGAATGGAGGTGAGGAGCTCTGTGTGTGTGAGGGTTATGGTAACATCCCTACCCCCACTCTCTTGCCCACGCTCACTCAACTGCCTCCTCTTGCACACTCCGTCACTCATCCTAACACCCTCACCCTCATCCCCATTCTCTTCCCCTCACTTGCTCAGCCATCCCCTCTTGATGGCATTGGGCCGATATGGTTTTTTTAAAAAAATCTGCCTGCACTGGCAGAGAAGGGGTTAATTTTTCACCAGCCGACTTTTTTTTTGCTATCACTGAGAGGTAAGGAGGGGCAAGCACACAAGCTGGCTTGCCCGCCGCATGGAATCCTGAGTGCGAGCCGGGTTCCCTCCCCCCAAGAAACGTCCAAAAGCCGCCTCAGCCTTGCTCGTGCTTTCCCCAGAGCGTTCCATCTCTATTCTATTCCTGTTGCGTTTGTCTTCGCCTTTAAATTTGACTCTGTTTCTTCGCATCTAACAAAGGGTTAAACCAGAGTCTTCCTGAAACATTTAAAACACGCAGACACACACACACACCTGTTCTTCCCTTTTACTTTAACTGCCGCATTTTAAGGAGGGCGCGATGTGATGGTAGATCTTCAAGATGATTTGGATTTGGGAGAGGAAACGTTTACAAAGAATCGATTTGGTCGGCGAGAGAAGGTGGCAATGTTGGTTGTTGCAGAGGTTCCTGTGTGTGCAAGCAGTAAGTGCCTAGTCCCAGTGGCTGCCAAAAGAGAGCAGTAGTAAAGGTCCTGGTTTGACTTTAAAGGCAAGCAATTTGCAAATTTAAGGTATGCCAGAGCCATGGCTTCCTGTAGTTCTCTCCACTGCGCTCCAGGGCAGAGTTGCCCTCCTCTGCTTCCTAGATTTGGCTGCTTTTTGCATATTTCTATGTCAGCCTACCTAAAATATTTGTCTGTGGGCAGCATGCTTTTATGTCAAATCTATAGTGAAGCAAAGGTTAAATTCTATTAATCTGTGTTGATTTTTGAACTACAGGAAGCTGAGAGGTTTGTCTTCTAGGGAGACACTGGATTCATTTCATGAAAAACATCAATTCTAACCTGGTGTTCTCAAAGTTATGAAACAAAATCACAAATTGTTTCCAAAGTGGTGAATAAAGTTTGGTGTTGCCAACCCTGCAGTCTTTTGATCAAAACAGCTCAGCAGGTTTTTTTGCTTCATTTCAGGAAATAAAGAACAGCACATGTTTGGGAATTGCTGTAAACAGCCCAGAGAGCTTTGGCTATGGGGTGGTATATAAATACAATAAATAAATAAATAAATCCTAACACCCCCACCCCATTCTCTTGCTCACACTTGCTCAGCCATCCCCTCTTGCACACTCCGTCACTCTCTCTACCACCCCCTCACCCCCTGCTTGCTCACTTTATATATTTTTTTAAAAAAATATGTGGTCTTTTGTTGTAGTTGCGTTGCAAGAGTGCTTAGAGAGGGCTACTGTTGCAAACTCAGGGAAGTAATTTTCATATCTATCTCACCCTTTTTAGTGTGTTGCATAGATCGTCAAATGTACGTCAGCATTTATTTGGCTGCTGTAGAGATGGGGGGGCTGGAAATGGAACCAGAGGAACAGTACCCTTTATGGTACTAATTTGAAGGGTCAGATCTCTTTGAGAGCCTGTAATTACAAAGAGCTTTGTTTGATCTTCCATCAGAAGCGAAGCTGACCACTTAATAAAGTGAGAGAACTGTAGCCAGAGCTGGTCAGTTTTGGATTTAGTTGGCTTGATTTATTTATTTCATTAAACTTCATTAAACTTGATCTTGTACGCAGAGCTGGCTTCTTTTGCTTTAATTTCCACTTTCTTCTCTAATCATTTATTTCCCTTCTTGGAAAGTCAGTGTTGATGCTGCTGTGTTTTCTGCACATTTTTGTTTAACTTAAAAAAAAGAACATTTTTTGTTTTGTTCTACAAGGATGTAATGATGCTGTATAAGCTGTCTTGCTCCCTTTAAGAAGGAAAGATTTTTTTTGTGTGTAAAATAACTGGGCATTTATCAGTCTTGCTGTAGAGGAATGAAAGGTAGCATAATACCCCAAACCATAATATGTCCTTGGCAGCAAACTCTTGAATTACAGAAAATTTATTTATTTATTTATTTGATTTATATCCTGCCCTTCCTCCCAGCAAGAGCCCAAATGGCAGAGACAGGGTTTTTTTTCTCTCTGTTTTTATATCATGGTGGCATAAAACCTCCCTGGCAAAACATTCTTGGATTGTAGGCCTTGAAATGACTTTTTCTGGATTTTTTTATGACTTCATATAACATGAGAAACAATAACTCCTGAAAGACTGCATGTGTATTTCCTTTTGTCCTCATTTATATCCATCCCTCTTCAGAGACCTGTGCTGAATGCTTTAATAATTATGTTAAAATAACAGATGATGTACTAATTTCAAGTTTTTGGAAACATAGTTCAGTTTAAACAGGATTACTTTTATCTAACATTAATTTAAAGTGTTTTCTGATCTGAAATATTTAACATGAAATTATTAAATTCATATAGTTTATTAGTTTACCATTAGATAGGCATAAGGTTACTTCACATAGCTAGGCTATCACTAAATAGTAACTGTCATAGGCAGCGTGAACAGATGTACTCATCAATGAAACTTTTCAAGGTTTAAGCTGGCAGCATGGGCCTGTAGGTAGTAAAACAGATCCAGATCTTCAGGGGATGCTGCCTTATAATAAGTCAGGCTATTAGTCAGCTATCATATCACACTGACTACCAGTGTATCTCCAGGATCTTAGGCAGAGGTCTTTCTCAATCCTACCTGGAGATGCTGGGTATTGAACCTAGGACCTTTCATATGCAAAACATGTGCTTGACCACTGAGCTATAGCCCAGACAGTGCTCTTGTTAGAGAGCTTCAGAAGTCATTATTCAAGATTTAACAGACAAAGTAGTTCCTAAGTACAAAGAACATATTCTGTCTGTGTCACATTTGAATTGTATAGGTACATATAGTTCAACCACCTTTCTCTGGGCTGGTAATGGTTGTGGTAATCAACATCTGCTGCACCTCAAGAGCAGCAGCCTGTTGGAGAAGCCAACATTCCATCTTTTACTGGTAAGTCTGGCTAGTTCACATTCCGCTGCCCCTCTCCAATCTCTCAGCTAGGAGCAAATTCATCCACAGCCAATGATCCACATGAGGTTCCCTCACTCTCATCACACCCTCAAGGAACAAATCAAAGGAGTGACGCTCTCCTTTGGTGTTTCCCTGGGCTGGGGCTGACCTTCTGGCTACTGCCAAATAGGCTTGCCCCTTGGAAACCAGCTATAGCTGCGGCAACAGGTTGCTGTTCTTGAGATGCTGCAGAAAAAGGTTAGGGAGGTTACGGTTGGTGTCTACCTCCCAGCCAGCAGTAGTCCTATTGATGTTTATGTTGTGGGTGACATTGTTAGGTCCTGCAATAGTGTTGCTAGATAAAACAGCACTGAGGTCACAACTCGCATCTGGGTCTGTCACAGGATCTGATCCCTCCATTTGTATCTATGTTATATGGCCTGTTGTTGCTGGTAAGTAGCTGTTTAAGGTTACAGGGCTGTTTCTAAGCAAGGACAGGTGTAGCACCCAGGGCCTGCAGGAGGGGTGTATTGTTGTCCAGAATAGGCTGTAAATCATTGATGATATGTAGAAGTGGTTCTATGGTCATGCTGACTTCTAGCTGCCTGTAGTAAGAGGGGAACATTTTACTGTGAAGTGCTGAAGGTATTACATTCACTACTCTTCTAATTTTCTGACTGATGAGTTGTACATAAAAGCAATTACAATGAAAATAATGTTCTGAAAGTAAATATTTGTCTTTGGTTTTAGCTTGTGTTTAAAGAGGTTTGATCTTAACTAAAGTTGTGTGTGCCTCCACATTCTTTGCAACATTTTGAATTAATTGTAAGAGCACACTGAGCAATGCAAATTCATATGTGTATAGTATAGAGCTCTGAAGTTAGGTCAGGAATGGATTCCATAGCTGAGATTAATTGGCTATTTTTTGCTTAGCATCTTAGTTATTATCCCTGAACTACTGATAAGTTAATATAGGACACTTCGGAATTAACAGGCTTTGTTCTGCGTTTGGGCAGTAAAGACATAGTAGCTGCCTAAAAACTTTAAATAAGAGTTTAAAGAGTCATCTTCTTTCTGAATATAACCTTTATACAAGGACATACAGTTCTGTTTGACTGTGACAAAGTTCCCTTCATTAATTGTCAGCTTAAGCTCAGACTAATACTTTGGGCCTGGTTTAGAATAAAATGGGAGCTGCAAATGTTCTAGGATACCATGAAATTGAGTTTTGAAGAATTTGTAAAAGTATTATTGTACCACCTTCTGTGTGTGTGTTTATTTTTAATGTTGTTTTAGGCTACTTAGATGTGCAGCAGCCAAGGCCAGCACCTTCTAGGCATTTTTTTAAAAAAGCAACTGAAATGTAATTGTAGTGATTACTTTTGAGAAAAAGTAAAGTAATCAGTTACTTTCAGAGCAATTGTAATTGTAACAGTAATTACTACTTTTTGAGGCCAAGTAATTGTAACTGTAATTTATTACTTTTTAAAAGTAATCTTCCAAGCTCTGTTTAAGTATTACCTATCCCAGACGTAGGCTGTGAGAAAGCCCATGGTCATTCCAGTGCTGTAGACATGCAGTTGGGTTCAGACTAAATTAGTTGCAATGGGATATACTAGTTATAATGGAAGTCCATTGAATTCAATGGGAACTATATGTAACTAATTTACAGCTCAATCTTATGCTTGTCTGGTCCGAAGTAAGTTCCATTGAGTTCCTAAGGTTACTCCCAGGTAAGTTAGTATAGGATTGCAGCACAAGGGCTTGTCCACATGTGAGCTGTATCTCGCTGCAAATACACCGCTTTTCCCTTTGAATTTGGTTAGAGTGGTCCACACAGCAGGCTCAATTTGACATGCAAAGCCAGTGTTTTCTGGCCATACCAGTGGATGTTCCAGTGTGTTGGATTAATCCTGAGTGAAGCAGGGTTCCCCCTCTACTTATCGGATTATCCTCATACCAGGTAAACCCAAATTTACAGAGGAAGAGCATTGACACTGATGTTGTTTGAGGGTAATGTCCTGTGGACTACACAAATTAAATGAATGAGAATGCAAACAGCTGCAAACACACAGTAAACTCCACCGTGGACAAGCCCTGAGTCTATCCAACCCATAACATTTAAAAGCTTCTTACATGCTACATGATCGTTAGGAGGAGACACTGCATGCTCTGGGGCTGTATGCCTTGTAAGGATTTTTTTAAGGTCACACATACACACACACCCTGCATGAATTATTTGAATAATTAAGGGCTTTTACATGACCTGTGGTGTGCATGAATGTTTATTCAGGTGTTTATGGAAGGTTCTTTATAACAGCCTCACTTTGCATGAAAAGGGAGACACAGAAAGATCCACTGCAAACAACATCCACATTTAAATTTGAAAATCCTCAGTAAGTTGCTAGAGGCTGATTATGCTGATATTGAAGAAATCACCCCCACCATTTTCATTTATTCAAGAGGTGGGGATGAAACCCCACCTGAGTCTAATTCCTGCTTGCTACTCTCTCTGTGTTCTTCTGTGTATTCACTCCAGATATTCAACTGATCTAACTGGTGTCCAAAGCGACAGTAGCATCTTGCAGTCTGACAGATATTGATACCACAAGGAAGTGAGATTTTTGTCCTTTTCGTTTCAGATTTTGTAACAGATGAAAAAGAGATGGATGGGGAAGAGTAGTTGTCCAGCGATCAACAATAAATGTACGTAAGAAGACAAAGAGTAACATAGAATGATGACCACTGCTGCTTCGGACCAAAGGCCTATCTTATCCAGCATCCTGTTTCCCACAGTGGCCAACAGATGCTTATGGGAAGCCCGAAAGCAGGATGTTATTGCAATAGCCCTCTCCATGGTTGCTTCCCAGCAACTGGTACTTAGAGGCATCTCAATACCTCTAAATACTGATCCTGGAGGTAGTGTAATCATCATGACTGGTAGCCATTGATATCCTCCATGAAGCCATCTAAGGCTATAATCCTATAATGCTTACCTGGGAGTAAGTCCTATTGACCTCAATAGGGCTTACTTGTATCAGATTGCACTACAAGTTGGCAGCCATAATCACAACTTCTTTAGCTATGAACCCCTTTGGTATCAATATCACGTTCCTATGTATAATGCTTGATGCTTAACACTTTTCCATGCTGTTTCTTTAAAAAAAGTAGAAGTTGTAGAAGCGGGGAGGGGGTTGCCTCTTTGACTTATCAACAAGAAACCCTAGACTGACTTTGAAAGTAAAGGACATTTTTAGAGCAATTATCAAATGGATATTTTACCTGAAAGTGGTCATCCCCACACCAATTCTATATACAGACACTGACTGGATTGCCCAGTCCTCTATGGATATCAAGAGATAAGAGTTTCTGTCCATGTATTTTTCTTCAGCATATGTAGTATTATATTTCATCTTTTAAGAAATAACTGCTTACATAAGCATAAAGGATTGAAAAGGCAAAATCCAACTCCCTAGGTGTAGTGTTGCAGAGCTCAAGTTGATAATGTCAGTGTAGTTGTCAATTAACACTCTCCGTACCACCTGATTGCAGGAAGGGAGTGGTCATCCTAAACCAGTGCCTGGAGGCTGTGAAGGGCTGGATGTGGGCTAACAAACTAAAACTTAATCCAGACAAGATGGAAGTACTGCTGGTCAAGGGAAAAACTGCACCAGGGATGGGGTTGCAACCTATTCTGGATGGGGTTGCACTCCCCTTGAAAGAGCAGGTCTGCAGTTTGGGAGTCCTCCTGGATCCTGCCCTGCTGCTTGAATATCAGGTGGCTGCAGTAGCCAGGAGTGCTTTTGGACAACTCAAATTGGTCTACCAGCTGCGTTCGTTCCTGGAGACAGTTGACTTGGCCACAGTGACACATGCTTTGGTGACATTGAGGCTTGATTATAGTAATGCACTCTATGTGGGGCTGCCTTTGAAAACGGTTCAGAAATTGCAGATGGTTCAAAATGCAGCAGCCAGAATGTTAACTGGAGCACGGCGCAGGGAGCATATCACCCCTGTGCTTTATCGACTCCACTGGCTCCCAATTTGTTTCCGGGCCCAATTCAAAGTGCTGGTTCTGACCTTTAAAGCCCTAAATGGCCTTGGACCAATGTACCCTGAGGCACCACTTATGCCCATATGTACCTGCCTGGGATTTAAGATCATCTGCCTCTGGTCTCTTCTGCGTGCCTGGAATAAAAGATGTTAGACTGACAGGCACATGGGAGAGAACTTTTTCAGCTGTGGCCCCCAAGCTTTGGAATACCCTACCCCAAGAAGTCTGCTCTGCTCCCTCCCTGTTGGTTTTCCAGAGACTTCTGAAAACGATCTTGTTCTGGAGAGACTTTGGGAGGGACTGAAGGTAGAGCCTGACACTGATTTTATGCCTTTTACGTTGAATTTTACCTTTGTAGTCCCTTTAGTACCACCCCTATATATGTATATATGTGTGTTTATGTATTTTAATTGTATTTTATGTATTTTAATTTATTTTAATGTTTTTGAGATTTTACTGTTTACAATTTTATTATGTACGTGTTTGATTTTATTTTTGTAAGCCACCCTGAGTGCCCTATTATAGGGTAGAAGGACAGGATAGAAATATTTTAAATAAATAAATAAAATAAAAGATCATTTTTTCCTTTACTCAAAAATGCTTCTTGCACCAACCCCTATGCTCTCAGTAATTTATGTATCTTTTAAAAAACAGTGATTTAAATATAGCAACTGGGTTGGACAGGACCCAAATCTGTGAAACTGATTAAAGTTTAATTGTAGGGGCAAGATGAATTAATAAAAACTCAGCTGTGTTTCTTGATCTGCTCTCCCCCCCCCTGCTTTTACTTGGGTAAGGGATAAAAGGAAGCAATCATCCTGTAACTATATAATTAATTTAAATATTTGAATAACTTAGCATTCATGAGCATAGCACTTTTTTTAATTTGAGCATTTTCTGTCTTAGTATCACTTAGTATAAAATGAGCAAAGTCTGTTTATCTGATAGTTCCAGGATTGTTATTGCTGCTGGAGGCAGAGCACTGTGAGGAAAAAGTGATAACATCATTTGCATGCTAGCATTTTACATGGGTGGATACAGGCATTTGGATTTCTAATGAAAATTCAGCTGATAATGATCTTGGATTGGTTTGATTTACATGAATGATGATGTCTTCATTAGTTGAAGCAAATGATTAATCTTTCTTTACTACAGCTGCTTGTGTGCTTTTTCCCCAATGTGGCATTTTAATTTTCAGGTTGACAACCAGTCAGAAAGAATGCATTACACATGATCAAAGCTTGTGCTAGATAGTTTTTGCCTTCAGATGACAAACAGAACATGCCTCAAGTCTAGGAAAGGTTATTTGTTATTTAATCTGCACAGGTTTCCAACTCCTCTGCACACAGTGCTCTGTTTGTTTGACATGCATCTTGTTCTTTGTTAGCGAATCTATCTGTTTAACCATTTTGTAAGAAATAGGCAGAGGAACATCTTGAAGTTAACTACTGCAAAATAGAAGAGGTATTTTCCACAGGAAGCAAAGCTGCACTGGGTCTGGGATAGAGGTGGAATACATCAAAAAGCCTGTGGGGCATCCTAGCAAGGAAATTGAGCAGGGGGGTGGACTTGATGGCCTTATAGGCCCCTTCCAACTCTACTATTCTATGATTCTATGACAGTCTTTCATTAAATGCATCAAGAACATAAAATTCTTAGTAAGTCCAGAAAGACTCATCAATAATATCTTCATTATTTTTGAAAATATTGTTGTTGAAATATGGCAATATATCCAACCTATATTGCCTATCAATATATATTTCTTTGAATTTCTGTTTAATAGTGTATACATACGATTTTCAGTCAATGGAAACTGAAAACTTCTCCACCTTAAACCACTAGTGATATATTTAACAGAATATTTTAAGGTACACAATGGATACCACTTATTTCTAGGAACCATCTTCTTTGTCTGACTTTCTCCTTCCCACATATTCTCCCAGCAGCATCTTGTTGTCATGGCCACAATTCTTCTCTTGTGCAGCCACAAAGTTGTTAAATAGTATGTTCCACTGAGCACTGGCTCTGTTCCCCTGCTTGGGTGTGGGCCAAACTACATGTTACACATACTGTGTAGCATGTAGCTACATATTCAGTTTTTGTTAAATTTCAGGCATGGAGTGTGCACAATTACTTCCATAAATGTAGAACACAATGAGCGGAGGCTTTCCTCTCTCCTCCCCAGCCCCAATCAGAATAAGAAATTGACCCCTCATACAGCTAGAAAAAAAAAATCCCATTGGCTGGAGGTTCTTTTCAACCCCTGGTTTCCAATATTTATTATTTATTTATTTATTATTTGATTTATATCCCACCCTTCCTCCCAGCAGGACCCCAGGGTGGCAAACAGAAATGTTAAAAACACTCTAAAACATCATAAAAAGACCTTAAAATACATTAAAACAAAACAATGTTAAAAATATATTTTTAAAAAGCTTTAAAAACATCTTTTTTTAAAAAGTGTTAAAAACATATTATTAAAGAAAACATATTAAAAACAATTCTAACACAGACGCAGACTGGGATAGGTCTCAACTTAAAAGGCTTGTTGAAAGAGGAAAGTCTTCAATAGGCGCCAAAAAGATAACAGAGATGGCGCTTGCCTAATATTTAAGGGGAGGGAATTCCACAGGGTGGGTGCCGCCACACTAAAGGTCCGTTTCCTATATTGTGCTGAATGAACCTCCTGATAAGATGGTATCTGCAGGAGGCCCTCACCTGCAGAGTGCAGTGATCGACTGGGTATATAAGGAGTAAGACAGTCTTTCAGGTATCCTGGTCCCAAGCTGTATAGGGCTTTGTACACCAAAACTAGAACCTTGAGCCTGGCCTGGTAGCAAATGGGCAGCCAGTGCAATTCTTTCAGTAGCCTGTGACATGTTGGCGATAGCCTGCTCCAGTGACCAGTCTCGCCGCTGCATTTTGCACCAGCTGCAGCTTCTGGACCAACCTCAACGGCAGTCCCACATAAAGCACATTACAGTAATCCAGCCTGAAGGTTACCAATGCGTGGACAACAGCAGTCAGGCTATCCCAGTCCAGAAACAGACGCAGCTGTCTTATCAGCCGAAGCTGGTAAAAGGCACTCCTAGCCACGGAAGTCAGCTGGGCCTCTAGCGACAAAGATGGATCTAGGAGCACCCCCAGACTACAGACCTTCTCTTTTAGAGGGAGTACGACCCCATCCAAAGCAGGCAACTGACCAATTATCCGAACTCGGGAACCACCAACCCACAGTGCCTCCGTCTTGCTAGGATTCAGACTCAGTTTATGTGATCCATTTATACCACAGTTTATCTCACAGTGAGATATTTTACATGAATGCTGAAATGTAGCTTGTGTTCTTAACTCCTGTGCATGATGGTGAAAGTTATTAATTTTAATTCTTACTTTTACATTTCTAGTGAGCTCTGGCACTGGGGAGGGGATGTCTCAGTGGTACACATGCAAAAAGTACCAGGTTCGATCTCTGGCATCTGGATTAGGGCTGGGAAAAACTCTTTCCTGAACTCCTGGACAGCCACTGCTAGCCAGTGTACTGAGCCAGATGGACCAATGGTCTGACTCAGCATAAGTCATAACTCCTGATACTTTGGTGCATTCAGCTAATTCCACCTTTAATCATGGCTAACATGCATAAGTATGTGAGTTTATAAAATAGCAATAATTTGCATTTTCTGCAGAACTATCAAGTAAGCAAAGACAATAGCACGCTCCCACAGCGTATGTACACATGAGTGTGTATGTGTGTGTGTGGTGCTGTTCAGTTTCATACACGTACTTTGGCCAATGTGCTCCTAATTTAGTCTTCATTCTGAATCTCTTTACACATCTTTGGAAGGCCTTCCCAACACAAATGGCCTCTCAGGTATGAAAACAATGGAATAAACCTGGCTGAACGATACATCCAGCTGACCCCAAACAGGCTCAAAAGCCCTAAAATAATGAGCAGACACTCATGTTCGGTGTGTGCCATTCAACAGAGTTTGAGAAAATATATCAGTAGGAAATGAACTGGAAAATTTCAAAACCACTGTTCTTAAGGAAAATTTCAAAACAACTGTTGTGATCTACTATGCAGCCATGCATGCATACAGCAAGGAGAGAAGTTTAACACTGGGAAATTACCCTTTGTATAACAGGAGGTTATTAACATGAAAAAAAGAATATAGCCACATATATGATTTAACTATACCTCCCTTGTGCTTTAGGTACAAAGTACAAAGGATCTTAATTTGGGGTGGAGCGCTGCATTTTTCATTCCTGATGTATGTATAACTGCAAAGTTGTTGCTTCATTTTTAAACACACAGCTTCTGTGAACTGATACAATGAAGTCTGAAAGCACAGGTATAATCCCCGATGCAGATCATTAGCAATGTCTTTCCTCAGTTACTTGACTTGGCTGGCTCAGGTCACAGACATTAGCGTAGTGGCAAATTCAGAAGTGCAGAGTCCCTTCATGTTAGTCACAGCCCTGCCCCCTCCTTTTTTGCTGCAGGATTGAGAATGAGATCCTTGCTAATGCCTTCTTCCACAGTAACAGACATCCCTGAGAGCCAATAAGCATGAAAGAGGAGAGTGTAAGCTACTGAGAAGAGTCTTGTTAGTGGCTGACTCACCTCCTTTCACTCTGGTTGGCTCCAATCAGCAGGAAAGGGTAACAAAAGGGTAACAAAATATGTTAGAAGACTCTTCTCAGTGGCTAACACTCCCCTTTCATGCTGATTGGCTCATAGGATGCTGGAGACATTGGGACCCTACTCCCAAAAAAGTAAAGGATCTAAGTCCCCACCCCAAGATCCCAGGTGACTAAACCCCTGCTTACAGATGATGCAGGAGAGAAGCTGGCAGTAGCTGAGCTCCTGTTTAGCTGGAGCTGCTACCATGAGACCAAAATCAATGGGGTGGAGCTGAGTTGGTCATTCATCCAAAAAGAAATGCTCAGAAGTGGGAAACAAAGTGACTGAAGCTGGACTGACACCATCAGGCAGTGAGTCAGACCACATTCACACCAGATATTTATTTCACTGTAAACAGTCATGGCGTCTCCCAAATAATCCTGGGAAGTGTATTTTGTGAAGGGTACTTGAGTGTTATTAAGGGACTCCTATTTTCCTGACAGATATCCAGTGGCCAGAGTGATTTAACAGTTAGCCCCTCTTCCCAGAGAACTCTGGGAACTGGAGCTCTGTTGGGGGAATAAAGGTCTCCTATCAACTCTTAACAACCTTCACAAACTACACTTCCCAGGATTCTTTGGGAGAAGCCATGATTGTTTAAAGTGGAATAAATGTCTGGTGTGGATGTGGCCTCAGTGTTTTATTCAGGGCTTGCAGATATTTTCCTCAGCAAAAAGTAGAAAGCAGGACTTCATGGAAATGTGTTGACTATCAAAGTCTACGGAAACACACAGTGGTGGTCCGCAGGGTGGAACGACATTGCTCATCAGACCTCCCAATGCGGAAGTCACTGCCAGTAAGCACGAGGGAGAGGGGTAACGTGGGCACAGTTATTGAACCAATGTGCTGCTCCCAGTGCAGTGTGCAACAACAGGAGTGGTAGACTGCACCTGCAATGTGCCAACCTCCCCTCCCCATCTTAGTTACCAGCTGTGACCTCTTCATTGGGAAGCCACATGAGCAACACCACCTTGCAAGCCCTTACTGGAAATATAGGTTCACAATGGCTGGAGTTCTCTATTATCGAAGCATCATTTCCTTAGTTCGCAATCCTTCATCCACTTATCCGGGGGACTGTGCTCCAGTGAAACTAAGAGAATAGATACGTACAGGATTGCACAGTTACCAAGTCAGACCACTGGTTCGTCGAGCCCAGTATGGTCAATACTGATAGATCAGAAAAGTAACTCTCTCTCTCTCTCTCTCTCTCTCTCTCTCTCTTGTCATTGGTATATGTTTCAGACTCTTCTTCCTGTTAGTTTTAGCAGATCCCATTCTATTCTCTCCTCTCCCCCTTTCACTCCCTCCCTTCTCAACTTCCATGTACATTCTTGATCTTTTGAAGAATATGGTTTCAAAAAGCTTTTATCTGAAAGGTGAATTAAGCCAGCTGAAATATCAGTTCAGCTCATCAAACCTTTTGCTTGTTCAGATAAAAGCTGCATGTATGTTTTTTAAATGTTACAGCTTTTGTCAAACATAAAGACAGAGCTTTGAAAAGTTACTTTTTTGAACTACAACTCCCATCAGCCCAATCCAGTGGCCATACTGGTGGGGCTGATGGGAGTTGTAGTTCAAAAAAGTAACTTTTCCAAGCTCTGCATAAAGAAAAAAATAAGAGAGAGTTCCTTCTTTTGTTCCCTATGTCAATGGCTTTAAGAACAGACAATGGCTTAATTTAGGTTGAATTTGGCAGCTGCTTCTTTTTGGGAAAGCCCAAGTAGGTGTGCTATATAATAAGAAAGTGGTTTGTACTGTAACTGCTTGTTCTTCTACAGCAACCCTTGTTAAGATGCTCTGAATCAATTGTGTGGTGAATCTTAAGTCTGGCTTACACACTACAAGATTTTCTTTGAACTTGCCTTGGAACCACGTGGGGCCACTTCCAGGCTCACAACCAGGTTGTATTCACATGGAAGTGTCATTTCTGGGAATCAACACCTCCACATGGATGGTGGTATACCTGCTTCTAAGTTTCTTCCACTGAGCAATGCAGAACAAAACTGAGCCACAGTTATGGAAATCTCAGCAGTCATAACTACCTACATATGTGGTGGTCATGTCAAAAAATGTAGACCTTCTTGAATATAGTGCAGAAGAAAATTGCAGTAACAAGCAGATGATTATTTTACCCTAATTTCTATCCTTCATGAGCACATAATGTGGTTCATATTTTTGCATAACAGCAAAAGTAGTATAATTATGAAAGAAAATCAGAAGTGGATAATGCAATTATGGGAGGAAGTATCTGTTTGGTAGATTTATTACCCCAAAAGCAAGATTCTTTGGACAATGCTTACACAACCACAACCCCTTTTCCGCCTCAGTCCCCCCGATAGTTAGCCAGGGATCAATGTGGCCCTTGGCCTTAAAAAGTTTAGCCTCCTTTTCCTCATGGTCACAATCTCTCCCCCCCCCCGCATGCCTGTTTTTTTTAGAAAACAGCCACACAAGAACTAAATATATAAATAACACTATTGGCTTTTTCTGCATTTTTATCATCTCAGTGCCAGAGTATAGCAGCAAAATTCCAAATTGTTGGTTATTTTTTGAGAATAGATTATAGATAAAAAAGCCAATCAAATCCAAAACTAGCACTGCGGATGCCTCTCGTTTAGCAATACAAAACAGCAAAGAAAAGCAAACAGTGTTATACGCCTGTTATCTTGTCAAAAATAATTGGCTCATTAATCCTGGTTATACAAATGTAATTATACTACAAAGGTCAAATACAAGAATTTACTTCTGAATGTGCTTCATGTTAAGCACAGCCCCATGTACATTCACAGAATGAAAATAATCAACAGTAACATTAACACCTTGAGAAATTTAATTAAAAACATGAGAGATACAGAGAAACTGAAACAAAGAAAACAAAAAGACCACAATTACTGCACACACAGACACACACACACACATCATTATAACAATTTGAGTCTGATGTCAACAGTTTTTGTGGTTTTATTTTATGATTTTAGTAAAGTCAGTGTGGTGTAGTGGTTAAGGTGCTGGACTACAACCTGGGAGACCAGGGTTCGAATCCCCACACAGCCATGAAACTCACTGGGTGACCCTGGGCCAGTCACTGCCTCTCAGCCTCAGAGGAAGGCAATGGTAAAACCACCTCTGAATACTGCTTACCTTGAAAACCCTATTCATAGGGTCGCCATAAGTTGGAATCGACTTGACGGCAGTCCGTTTCTTGTTTTTGTGACTCACCTTGGGAACATTTGGTGAAGGGTAGGCTACAAGCACACATAATAAATAAATAAAATACGAATAAATCTTGGTGGTTTTTAAAAAGTCAATAGACTTATTTAACTCACTTTTATCTGCAGTATTCTGGAAATCAATAACATTTATGGATAATCAATTAAAGCATGAAATCTAAAATCACAAACTTCTGGTATTTATATCAGCATCTAGTGCTCTTCTGCTATGTTAGGAAATGCTATGTGCCATCTGGTGTGGTGCTGGAAGGTAGGCATAGTGATGGAAAATAGGTTGTGGCCCTGGGCTTCCTTAGCAAGTTCTCCATCCCCTCTAACCACTGAGTGAACTTCACCTGTCTGCATAACTTCCCACACATTGTCACAAGACTGGGTCTACATTAGCAACCCACGATGGAAGAAAAGTTTCTCCAAAAAAAGCAGGCAAAAGAGGACATAGATTTGCATAATATTTGCACAAACTTATATATGTACATTTAGAAATAACTGATGAAATCCTATTATTATTATTTCTTACATTTATGCCCTGTCTTTCTTTCATCATTGAACTCAAGGCAGCAGTCTCCCATCCAGGCATGGACCAGACCCAGACCAGTTTAGCTTGAACAGAGCAGTGGTCTTACATGCCTTCAGACCATCGCCTGGGACCAACGATGTTCCTTTACTAGTAGCATCTGGTGAACCTTCTGAAGCAGATTTGTGAGGACAGAGGGAGGATTGGAAGGGAATGGCCACCTAGCTGTTGGATGTTTCCCAATTCCTATAACTTAAATATAAATACAGCACATACCATCATGGAGGGGAGGCTGTTATCAGGTGACCTGTATGTCTGCTGTCTGGATGCTAACTGTTGGGCAACTTCCAGACTCCTGCTCTCTCTTCATATGGTTCTTTATCTTTAAACTGGACTTAGACCAGAGAGCCTTTCAAATTGAAAATTCCTTCAAATAAAGAGAGGACGGTCCTTTGACAGTCGTTCAAATGGATGACTGATCTCTCTGTAAAGTAGGACACATGGCCACCTTAACAAAAGGGCTATGGAGTTAGGTCTAGTATTGTGGCTTAATTCTATCCAAAAAGTCAACTGATTTCTGAGTTGGAATTTCAGGCTGTAATGGATTCAGGATTAGCTGGGAAGATCATTTGATATGAAAACCTGACTTCAAATAGCATTTGCCCTGATCCAGCAAGGAAGATCCCCAGGAGAAAGCAGACATGCATGCAGTACAAATGAAATAGTCATGGAGCCCCACAGGAAAACCAGCATGCATCTTTTGATGTCAAGGGGAACAACCACCTATATCTGGCAAAAAAAAAAACACCCTTGCAGCTTAAGAATGTACCTATAGCCAACAGATATTTCTATCCAACTTTAAAAAGCAGGGAAATTGGGCAACTATAGTGAATGCACCAGGGGAGCAGAAGACCTGACCTCCTCTCTGAGATATTGTACTGCCCTACAAATTTGTCAAAATGCAAACACAATTTGGGTTGGTTTTCATAGTCCAATCCACTACCTGTATAGCTTGGAAGAATTTGGTATCAAATTTGGAGGGGAGGGGAAGGAGGGGGAGGGGAAAGGAGGAGGAGGGGATTGGAAGGGGTGGGGGAAGGGAAGGAAGGGGAAGGGGCAGGAGGGGAAAGGAAGGGGAGGGGGAGGGACAGGAGGGAGGGGGTAGGAGGGGGAGAAGGGAAGGGTAGGTTAGATCATTTGCATGCTTATTGAATTCAATGGGATTTACTCCTGTGCACTCATGCTTTGGATAGGTAAAACTGACCATGGAGGAGGAGAAGGGGGAGAGGAAAGGAGAAAGAACGAGGAAGGGAGGGGAGAGGGGAGGGGAGGGATTGGAAGGGGAGGGGGAGGGGTGGGACATGCAAAGGAAGGGGGAGAGAGGTGCAGGGCAAGAGGGAGGGGATAGGAAGGAGGAGAAGGAGGGGAAGGCAGGTTTGATCATTTGCATGCTTTTGAGTTCAGTGGGATTTACTCCTATACAATCATGCTTATGATACGTGAAACTGATGTGGGGGAAGGGCATGGTGGGGGAAGGGGAAGAAGGGAAGGGGTAGGGAGGAGGGTGGAGGGGAAGGGGAGAGAAGGGGATTGGGTGGGTGGGTACTGGGCAGAGGCAAAGCCCCTTTCCTTTCCAAATGGAAAACACTGGCAACAATATCATTGTTTTTCAGGGTTTCCCCCACCTTTTTAATTTACAGCAGGCACATGTAGTTTCCCACCTAAATTTAAACCAAAGCTGTCCCTGGACACATCCACACCACACCTTATCACTTAGGCAGTCATGGTTTCCCCCAAAGAATCTTGGGAAGTATAGTTTGTGAAGAGTGCAGAGAGTTGCTAGGAGATGCTCTATTCCCTTCACAGAGCTCCAATCCCCAGAAGAGGGGCTGACTGTAAAACCACTCTGGCCACTAAAGCTCTGTCAGTGGAATAGGAGTCTCCTGGTTAAGGTGTTGGACTATGACCTGGGAGACCAGGGTTCGAATCCCCACATAGCCATGAAGCTCACTGGGTGACCTTGGGCCAGTCAATGCCTCTCAGCCTCATGAAAACCCTATTCATAGGGTTGCCATAAGTCGGAATCGACTTGAAGGCAGTACACACACACACACACACACATACAACTCTCAGCACCCTTCACAAACTACACTTCCCATGATTCTTTGGAGGAAGCCATGTCTTTCTAAAGTGAAATGTCTGGCATGGGTGTGGCCACCTGATTAGCCAAGCCAAACATCTGTAAGTCTGGCTTTTAGAACAATGATACTCACTCAGCATGCCCATGCTTATCATTGACTTCAATGTTAAATTTCTTAAATTAATTAAAAATCAGCCATATTTTAAACCTTTAAACTGCAGAAGATGAAGGTCAGAGTATGGGGCAAGGTCAGTAATAAGATGACAGCTACTCTGTGAACGTGGCTGATTTTTAATTAATTCCAAGAGATTATGAGACCACTGACAGATAAAAGTCCAACAGGAATCTGGAAACTTTTACTCTTTTACACTTTGAACTCTTGCTTCTCTCTGAATGTTTTGTATGTCACCATGAAACTTAGAGGGCTGTTAAGCAAGCATTTCTGAGTTCAGGACTGTAAGTTTTGTAAGGTTTTGGTTTGAAATGAGCTTATGAGAAGCATCAGAATGGCATGGAGGGGTATTTTCAATTTAACATTTCAGAATGTGAAAAATCCATGCTGGCTATAGTATACAACCACTCTTACTATATATGGAGTAAAAGTGTATCAGCTATTGCAAAGGCATCGAAGCAGAAATATGAGACAATAAATCTGGAGTAAAAAAGAACACTTTACGAAGCCAAGCCAGTTTCCCCCCCCCCCAAATGTATATTTTATTCATGGAAAAGAGTCTTTCAGTTCACTCAAAGCTAATATAAATTTATAGAACCTTGAGCTGTACTGAAATACCGATTTTTGCAGATGAAGAATTTACCCGAAGGTATTTCTGCTATTAAAAGGAAAAAGAATACAATAGAAGTTGATGATGTCATGGATCTTCTGTAGCATCAGCAGATGGCACAGCAGCTACTAAAACAATAAAGACTACCTGTTTTGGAAACTAGAAATGTGTTTCATCTCTAGCAGAGAATTAAGGTTCCACTTGTTGAACCTCAAAAATTTTCAATTTGCTCTGGTTCCAGATTAAAAACAGACCAGCTGAAAAATAAATTGAACTGGAATAATTTGCCATCAGTTCTTAATATAAGGACTGATTTCCCACTCTGCATCCAGTAAGCAGCCAGGCAATGGGTTTGAACTACAGCCAGGTGGAAGTAGGCCAAGCATGTTAAATTTAAGACCTTTCACCACTCCCTGCAGAAACTGTGCAAATAATGTAGCTAAAGTGCTTTCTATATACTGTTTTTTGATATTCTGATGTATTTTGTGCCTTTACTCTGCTCTATTGCTTAGTTTAAGAAATAATCTGCATATAGAAGCCAATTTCCTCAAAAGAGAAAAAGAGCTTATCAAGCACATGGTGCAAATGTTCCTTTATTCATTTTAATGTTTGATAAAAATAAATGTGCATAGCAGGTAAACTGATAGTTAAATATTATTGTTTGCCTAGAATTTCCTGCAACACACAATACAAAATGTTCTCTCTTTGTTTTGTGTTTGTTCTGTATTTGTATCTTTTAACACAAATAAAAATAGTTTAAAAATACAAAATATAATGCAAATCTAGCTTACTCCCATCCCGCCTCCTTTCATAACAGAAAAGCCTCATGGCACCTGTAATGTTAAAGCATGACATATATTCATTTGACAGCCAATCTTTCTGTAGAATATGAGTTGCTAAAGAGGCAACTTTTGAGGTTGAATAAGGAAATGAACCTTACCCAGTTATTACATGCTACTTCCATTAGTCATTCCAGATATGGCACCATTCATGTTGTCAAACTTCCAGTGAAGAATGGAATGCCAAGACTGACATGCTGGATACTTCATATGCCAAGTGAACCTCCGCCTGCCAGGTGGAACTATATGTTAAACATATAATTACATTGGATGTGGAAACATTTTAATGACCATTTCAGAACTGTCCATTTCCCACTTTGGACTTAAACATTGCACTTGAATGGTAGTAAGAGAGTATAAAAGAGGTTTGGCTCCCCCCCCCCGGTTGTGATGGGGAGAGGAGGGGGTAACTAAATCTTGCACTACCATTTGGTAGCCAAGTATTTCATGGAGGATAAGGCTATCAATGGCTAATGGCTAGCCATAAGAAATTCAGTCTTTGTGAATTCAAATACAAACTGACCAGAGCCACCCCTCCTAGAATGTAGCTCTCAATCAGGTTGTTAGGTCCAAACCCAACATGCGGGTTGTCACTGCCTACTCAGCCCGCATACACCCGGGAAGGTGCGGAGTTGAGCGCAATAATCTACTGTTAGAGGCCAGGAAAATAACACACATACACTATTACCTTTGCAAAGGGGTCCCAAGACCTGCCAGCCAGATGCTTTTCAGAAGTGGGAACCCCGTTTATTGTAATACAACAGATTATATAGATTCCCCAAGCATTACATAAAATGGGGAGCAGACGTCATAAAACTATAGAAAAACATCAGTAGACATAGTAACATCTTAGATATGGAAAAAGGGGTGCTTTAGGACAACAAAAGCCAGAAACATCTTGTCTTCTTCCAGACAGGCTTGCATAGTTTACTACGACCTTGAGATAAGCACTCAGAGTCAAAAGGCACAAAGGATAGATAATGGCAGTGAGGTTCAGTTACAAGATCATTAAACTAAGAAAAACACTCAAGTTACATACATTTCAAAGCAAGGATATGCGTGTCAAGGCCTTCAGCCATGTTAATGAAGTATAGGTGTTTCTTTTGTGATATTACTTGGCAACTTTATGTGAGACATTGAGAACAGATATGCACAGGGAAATGGTGGGGGAGATGCATTTCCAGCTCAAACAGGCTTTTATTCAACTTAGCCACTGGAATGTGAGGTCGGGTCATCAGGAAATAAACCGATTGATTTTATATTAAACCACTACTATTTCCATACAAAACAGTCCCCCCTCTCAGCGCTGAGTGAAACCATATTCACTCAGCCAGCTGCACACCCTGCTTCGGTTCCCACAAAGGTCTTAATGCCATTTCCATCAGTGTTGGCTTTGGTCTCTTAAAGAGTGAAGCCAAATAATTATTCACGCATGTAGACATTAACTGAATTACATTGGGAATGCATTGCAAGCAACAGCATCCTGCAATTAGAAAAACTACTATTATTATTATATAGAACAATATCTTATGCCAGCTAGGCCAGCCAGCAAACCAGTCAGACACTGATGAAAATAATGAAAACTTCTCAATGTTTTGCACATCATGATAAATTTGCCCAATATTATTCAAATGTTTTACAACATCAGCCTTGCTGTCCGTTATATGGGTGCAACACTCATTACCAATTAACGCACAAACACCACCGTGAGAACTTAATAAAAAATCCAAGGCTAATCTATTTTGTAAAACTACCGTCCTAATTTGCCCCTGTTCATTTGTTAGATCTGAAAATGAAATAACAGATTCATTCATAAACCGTTCAAAAGACTGAGAGAGTTCTACCAGCTCTCGATAATTCTGTGCTGCTCCGTAATAGGGAAAAAATCCACTTGCTATGGCCTCTCCTATTTCTTTCCGGTTCCTATGTCGCACAACTGGGAGCAATGGAGAGATCCGGAGCCCTGGAACCACCCTCCCCAATGCACAGGTCCAAGCACCATTCTGTGGCAATCTCCTTACCGCAGCATGTCCGCAAAGCCACCACAGGCCTGCTGGGGTCTGACGATCTGCTAAATCCAGTAAAAAGGAAGCTAAATGATGATCTGCAAAGGTAAGCTGCAACAAATACTGCCAAATGGAAAGCCAGGTCATGGCACTAGCAGAGCGTGTTCCATTTACCAAGCTCCAATTTCCATTTCCAAGTGGGAATATAACGCTATCACAAAGCATTCCCCCTTGGATCTGTCTTTAGCTGCTCACACAAACTTGACTGGCCACAGACCCGCTGATGACCAGGCCCCCCTCTATTATCTCCGAGCTAGAGTGAGAGGCGAAGGAAATCTATTCCTTTAAAGGCAAAGGGACCCCTGTTAAGGGGACTCCCGCCTGTCCGTGTGGTGGAGTATGTGCGCAAACATAGCAAGTTCCCTGCTTTGGGGCAGTAGCCTCCATTAATGCCACAAAAGTATTTCCAGTCCACCCTGGCACCGGCTTTGTTTTTATTTTTTGTTTGTCTTTTTCAATGGGTTGAACTGGCTCTGGCAAGGGACTTGTTTTACCCTTGTGATCAAATTTGTCTTTTAACCAACTATAACATGATGGTTCCCCAATACTCACACAAAACTTTGCATCTTTATACTTTTTAGACCTATAAGAAAGCATATTATACTCCTTTTTAATAGTATCTTCATCCACATCAGGAGGACACCCATAATTTGGCAATATCAGCACCCTTCTGCATTTTAAAGCAAGTCTAATAGGCCACTCTATTTCCACACAAATGCAATGTGTTACCACTTTCCCAGTGTGATTATGTTGTAATATAACTGCTGCTTTTTGGCACAATCGACCTGCTATTTCTGCTTTTACCACACCTTGAGCTATTAAGCTTACATCATACAAGAAAGGGTCTGGACAGTCCATTGTCCTTGGTACCGTTCTTCCAAAGTCCACCAGCCTATCATAATCAATATCATCACATATCTTGATGCCTGGCGGACAGCATAAACACTTTCCACAAGGAAAAAAGGAACACAATACATACAAGAGAACACAAAACCAAAATAAAAAACAAAACATAGTGAAATGTGATGAAGTTCTTGTGAGCTTTTGGAAAGGGAAAAATCAATCAATGTCTATGTTCTGGAACGGAAACTGTTCCGTCTGCCACTGTCCTGTTTCTCCGCTTCTTGTTAGCCAAAGCTTAGGCACTAATGGTGGCGGTGAAGCTGATACGACTGCCAGTTTCATGTGGGAGTGATGAATCCAAGATTTCCTTCCTTCCAAAAAAACCGCTGTCTGTGTAGATAACAAAACCTGATGAGGCCCGGTGTAACGAGGCTGTAACGAATCACCTCTGACAAACTTCTTTGCCCAAACAAATCTCCCGGTTGGTACGGGTGCACTTGGTCCTCGAGGGGCACCGTCTTTGAGTATCGGGCAGCTCTCCACAGTTCTTATAATTTCTGCTGTAATGAAAGATACTGAGATACAGTTATATGTTTCCCCCCCAATAGTGAAACATCCACACTTGGCAGGGAACCTCCCTTTACCGGGGGTCTCCCATACATAAGCTTGAATGGAGAAAGACCCAAAGCCCGTGTAGGGCGAGTGCGTAAATGAAACAAAACTAAAGGGAGTACCTGAGGCCATCTTAACCCTGTGTCCTGTGTATACTTAGCCAAGGCTGTCTTAATTTCTCGAATATATCTCTCAGTCGTGCCGGAAGATTGTGGATGGTGCGGAGTATGAAATAGATGTTTAATGCCCAGACCCTCCTCGATTTTTGCCAAAACTTGTCCTGTAAAATGTGTTCCTCTATCAGAGTCAATTACTGCTGGAACTCCAAAACGGGGAATAATTTCTTTTAAAAGTATTCTTGCCACAGTAGTTGCAGTGGCATTTGCTGTAGGGAATGCCTCAATCCATGCCGTCAGAGGGCATACCATCACAAGCAAATGCCGTTTTCCTTCTGCTTTTGGTAAATCAACAAAGTCAATTTGGATATGAAGAAACGGAGCGGCAGGCATCGGTCTCCCCCCTTGCGGGGCCCTATTGGGAAGGGCTGGACCGTTTGCCTGGCAAGTGTGGCATGCTTTCACTATTGCTGTACAAACAGGCTGAATTCCCGGGGCGTACCAAGATCGAGTCACCGCTTCCACTAAGGCATGTGTGCCATAGTGACCCCATGATCATGGAACCACCCCGCCGCTACTTGATATAGCGAACGCGGCAAACATGCCCTGCCATCTGGCATGATCCATAAGTCCTGGTGTAAAGTTGCTCCCAACTCGGCCCATTTCTCGGTTTCCTGTGGAGGAACTGAAACAGTTACTGGTGGAAGAAAGGCAGTTGTTACTACCGCCAGGGTAGGCAAGGTTAATGGCAAAAGTGCAGCTTGTCTTACCACCTGATCAGCCAAGGCTTTTCCCAAAGTCACTAGATCTTGCTCTTTTGTATGAGCCTTGCAATGTACCACAGCAATTTCCGAGGGTTCAAGAATAGTCTGTAATAACTTCTGTACCAACTGTAAATGCTGGATCGATTTCCCTCCCGCTGTGGTAAAACCTCGGTATCTCCATAAGTGAATATGACAATGTATAACCCCAAAAGCATACCTGCTATCTGTGTAGATCGTCACCCTTTTTCCAGATGCTAGCTGACATGCCCTTGCGAGGGCATATATCTCTGCTGCTTGGGCACCCCATCTTCCGGGTAAAGCCGCTGCTTCTAGGACTTCCCACTGTGTTGTTATTGCAAAACCTGTATACCTTACCTCATCCTGATAATAGGAACTGCCATCCGTAAATAAAATCATATCTGACTCAGGCAGTAATTCATCAGAAAGGTCCGGTCTTATCTGCAACATAGACTGCAGGACCTGAACACAGTCAAGGTCAGGAAATGGGGGAGGCAAATCAGGCAAAAGTGTAGCTGGATTTAACGGACCACAATGCTCAAAGCGTAAATTCAGATCTTCCAAAAGCTCCACTTCCAACTGCTGTTGTCTTTGCGCTGAAAAAACTTGCGTGGTACCTTTACGCAACAGTGCGGAGAGGGCATGGGAAGTCCATACAGTTGTAAAATGCCCAAGAGTGAGTCCCTTCACTTTAGTCAAAAGTAAAGTGGCAGCTGTAAGTGTGTGAGTACACGTGGGTGTGCCTCGTGCTACATTGTCAATTTGCTGTGAATAAAATGCTACAGGAAAATGACTGGGGCCATATAATTGAGTCAAAACGCCACTTGCCACCCCTGTCCTTTCATGTACAAACAAATGAAATGGTTTATTATAATTTGGCGGTTTTAAAGACATGGATGTTGCTACACTCTGTTTGAGCATTTCAAAGGCTTTTTCAGTGTCCCGATCCCAGTTTATTTTATCTGGTGCTTTGTTTGCAGTTAGCGCATGGAGCGGTTTGCTCAATTCTCCACAGGAGGGCAGCCACGGTCTGCAAAATCTAATAAGTCCAAGGAATCCTCTCAATTGCCGCTTTGTCTGAGGAAGCGGGCAATTCTGTATTGTGGCCACCCTTCCTGGGTCCATCTGGCGTCCTTCTGGAGTCAAAATAAAGCCTAAATATTTAACTTTTTGCAACAGCCACTGTATTTTCTTTGGATCAATTTTGTGTCCCCTTGAATGCAGATAGAGTAGGAAGGTCTTACCGTCGTGCTGCAGCACCTCCTGGTGTTCATTTGCCATTAAAATATCATCCACATACAAAACGAGGGTTGAACCCCGTTCTGGGGTGAACCCCTCCAAATCTTCCCACAAACATTGGCTGAAAATTCCGGGTGAATCACAACACCCTTGTGGGATTCTGGTCCAAACGAGAGATTTTTGGTCCCATTCGAAACCGAACAAGAACTGCGAATCTAGGTGCAAAGGAATACTAAAAAGGCATTTTTCAAATCAATAACTGTAAACCACTTAGCATTCCATGGTATTTGGCTAATAATTGTCACTGGATCTGGTACAATTGTATGTAAGGGGACCACATACCCATTTACTGCTCTTAAATCTTGGCAGAATCTCCAGCGGACCGGATCTCCAGGCTTCTTTGGGGGTTTCTTTATTGGCAAAATGGGTGTATTGCATGGAGTTCTTTGAGGTCGAATAATGCCCTTCGCCATAAAACCTTCTATGATGGGCCTTATGCTTTCTCTGGCTTCTAGTGACAAGGGATACTGCGCAACTCGTGGTGGGGGAAAAAAAGGCTTAACTTGTATCCTTACCGGATGAGCAGACCGAAGTAGCCCTACATCGGTCTCTTCCATACCCCAAAGTTCCTTCAGCAATCCAGTCAAATCCTCTGGAAGACAATATTCCTTACCCTTCCGTGTGAATACAGTCCCCGTTGATCCCAGTACACTCATTAACAACCCCACCCCTCCAGGAGTACAGGTTAACGTGGCCTCAAGCTTGCACAACATATCTCGTCCCATAAGAGAAATGGGGCAAGAAGTAGAATACAAAAAGACATGATTAAAAGTTCTGTCCTTATACATAACTTTCAAAGGAGAAGTAAGACACATTGGAGTAGGATTTCCATCCACTCCCATGGTTAATTTCACATCATTGCTCAGCCAGTCCGGTAGAGCAATGTTAACCAGGGAGTAAGTGGCTCCTGTATCAATTAGAAAAGACATTTCGATGCCCTGTGCATTAAGAGAAAGTCTGGGTTCCGAGGTGGGAGAGGACAAAGAAAGAAAAAGACCTGCTAACAACATAAGGTTCATTAATCCCGATTCGGCTGCCCCACCTCTTCCCGCTGCTAGTCATTGTGAAGCAGGCGGCTGGCAGTTATACTGAGTCCAAGCCGCCGGTATTTGCTGCTGCGCCGCCTGCCCTTGTGGCTGCTGTTGCTGAAGCGGAGGCGGTGGAGGAGGGAATGACTCACTTTGTGTGCTGTCGTCACGGTTTGTCGATGCTGTCTGTCGCCTCTGCCTGCTGTCGCTGTGTTCGAGTTGGGCTGGACCGGCATTGTTCCCGCTGCCTGTGCTTTGTGCAGCTTCATCGTTTGCGGTCTCGGCCGCCTTGGCGCCGTGGTCTCAGATTTTGGCTGCCGCCACTGTTATCAATCGGGGTGTGGCGGCTGCTGCGGCCGGCTGCCGCAGCGCGGCAGGCTGGGTTGGGCCATTGCTGCATCGCTGGTGCGTGGATGCTGCCGTTGCCGCCGCCAGAGCGCCCTGCCTCTGTGCCGCCGCCGCTTGTTTAGGTTGCTGCTGCCGTCATTGCTGCTTGGGCGGGCGTTGTTGTTCACCTGGCTGCGGGTGCTGTCACTGTTATCGTCGCGACCGTTGCCATCATCTGTTGTCATCTGCTGCTTGCCTGGGTGTGGGCGTTGTCATCGCCGCTATTGTCATTGTTATTGCTGGGTGTGGATCGGTGGGATTCGGCTGTAGCTGTGGTTCCCTCTCGGGGTGCGCGCCATCGTCATCATCATCGTTGCTGCGGTTTCTGGTTATTGCTGTCATCTCATGTGGGACAGGCTGCTGTTGTTAATGTCGTGAACGCAGACGTTGCTGTTACTATTACTTCAGCTCCGGTTGCTGCCATCATCTTGGCCTACTACCATCCTGGCCAAATCAGACCGCTTGTTTGAATGTTGAGTGTTTTAACGCCTGTTGCTATTGTTTTAATTGTGGATTGTGATTAACGTGAATGCGTTTAAATGATTTTTATTTGAATGTGTAAGTTTGAATCTATGTGTAGTTAATTAGTGGACTTTGTTGTGTGTGAATGAATCTGAATGAGTATATGAGTACGTGAGTGTGAGTCTATGTGTATTTTATTATGTGCCTGGGAGAGAGGACCTTGTGCCGAGCGGGGGGACTTTTGGGGGCCTCAATTAATGTAGTGACGGGTAATGGGAGGTATGGTGTTGAACATGCCAGTTAAGGGGAACTCGTCCCAGACAAGTTGTGCCTGTGCCTTGTTCCGGTCCTCCTCACATCCACAGGACTGTTGGTTGTCCTATCAGCCAGCTCTCGGATCTCCAAGTGTTGCTTCTGAACGCCAGGTCGGTACATAATAAAATCTCCCTCGTCCACAACTTAATTGTTGATGAGGGCGCCGACCTGGCATGTTTAACCGAGACCTGGGTGGGTGATCAGGGAGGAGTTAATCTCTCCCAGCTTTGCCCACCTGGGTATATGGTTCAACACTGTGGTAGATCCGAGGGTCGGGGAGGCGGGGTAGCTGTGGCCTATGGGAGTTCTCTCTTGCTCATCAAGCACCCTGTCCAGGTGACGACTGGGTTGGAGTGCCTCCACCTTGTGCTGGGTCAAGGAGACAGACTGGGAATACTGTTGGTGTACCGCCCACCCTGCTGCCCAATGGCTTCCCTAACTGAGCTGACAGAGGTAGTCTCGGAGGTACTGCTGAAGTCCCCCAGACTATCGGTACTGGGAGACTTCAACATCCATGCCGAGGCTGCTTTATCTGGGGCGGCTCAGGACTTCATGGCCTCCATGGCAACCATGGGGCTGTCTCAATTTGCTACTGGCCCAACACATGTGTCGGGGCATACTCTTGATTTGATCTTTGCCACTGGACATGGAGATGGTGACCTGGAGGTGGGGAGTTTTTCATCGACTCCATTGTCATGGACAGATCACCACTTGTTGAAGTTCAGGCTTACGGCGACCCTCTCCCTCCGCAAGGGTGGGGGACGTATTAAGTTGGTCCGACCTCGGAGACTAATGGATCCTCAGGGTTTCCAAAGGGCTCTGGGGGATTTTCTGGCTGATAAGATTGGTGCTCCTGTCGAAGCCCTGGTCGAACTGTGGAACACGGAAATGACCTGGGCCGTGGACACGATCGCTCCTGTGTGCCCTCTCCCATGTCGAGCTCATGCAGCACCGTGGTATACCCCGGAGCTGAGAGCGATGAAACAAGAGAGGAGGAGGCTTGAGTGCAGATGGAGGCGTACTCCTGACGGATGCAATCACGCCTTGGTAAGTGCCTCTACGAAATTGTATACAGAAGCGGTGAGGGCAGCAAAAAAGCTATATTTCGCTGCCACCATTAAATCATCTCTCAATCATCCAGCGGAGCTCTTTAGAATTGTCCGAGGGCTTTTACATTCCAGCCCTCAGGATATTATAGAACCATCGGTAACCCGCTGTAATGAGTTCGCTGGGCACTTCCAAGATAAAATCTTATGCATCCGTTGGGACTTAGACTCCAATATTATGGCAGTTGAACCTAATGAGGTATCCGGAGCACGGTCTTGTCCTCATTTATTGGATGAGTTTCAGTTGGTACAGCTTGAGGAAGTTGACAAGGTACTCGGACTGGTGCGTGCAACCACTTCTGCTCTAGATCCTTGCCCTTCTTGGCTAGTGAAAGCTGCCAGGGTTGAAACAGCCGGATGGGCCAGGGAAGTGATAAATGCCTCCTTGAGAGACGGAGTGGTCCCTAGTCGCTTAAAAGAGGCAGTAGTAAGACCACTCCTGAAGAAACCTTCCTTGGACCCAGATAATTTGAACAACTACAGACCGGTAGCGAACGTCCCATTCTTGGGCAAGGTCTTGGAACGGGTGGTTGCCAGCCAGCTCCAGGTGCTCTTGGATGAAACCGATTATCTTGATCCATTTCAATCCAGTTTTAGGCCCGGTTTCGGCACTGAAACGGCCTTGGTCGCCCTGTATGATGACCTATGCCGGGAGAGAGACAGGGGGAGTGTAACTCTGTTGATTCTCCTGGATCTCTCAGCGGCTTTTGATACCATCGACCATGGTATCCTTCTGGGGAGACTCACGGAGTTGGGAGTTGGAGGTACTGCTTGGAAGTGGCTCCGCTCCTACTTGGTGGACCGTCTCCAGAAGGTAGGGCTTGGGGAGCACTGCTCGATACCCTGGACTCTCCATTGTGGAGTCCTGCAGGGATCGGTTCTGTCCCCCATGCTTTTTAACATCTACATGAAGCCGCTGGGTGCGGTCATCAGGAGTTTTGGAGTGCGTTTTCACCAGTATGCTGATGACACGCAACTCTATTTCTCCTTTTCATCTTCCTCAGGTGAGGCTGTTAATGTGCTGAACCGTTGCCTGGCCGCGATAATGGACTGGATGAGAGCTAATAAACTGAGGCTCAATCCTGACAAGACTGAAACGCTGTTGGTGGGTGCCTTCTTGGCCCAGACGGTGGATGTTCAACCTGTTCTGGATGGGGTTACACTCCCCTTGAAGGAACAGGTTCGTAGCTTGGGGGTTCTTTTCAATCCATTCCTGTCTCTTGAGGCTCAGGTAGCCTTGGTGGCATGGAATGCGTTTTACCACCTTCGGTTGGTAGCCCAGCTACATCCCTATCTGGACAGTGATGACCTCGCCTCAGTTGTGCATGCTCTGGTAACCTCTAGATTGGACTACTGCAATGCGCTGTACGTGGGGCTGCCTTTGAAAACAGTCCGGAAACTACAGCTAGTGCAAAATGCAGCAGCCAGACTGTTGACGAGGACCAGACGGTCTGCACATATAACACCTGTTCTGGCGCATTTACACTGGCTACCTATCTGTTTCCAGGCTAAATTCAAAGTGCTAGTTTTGACTTATAAAGCCTTATATGGTGCAGGACTACAATACCTAGAGGAATACCTCTCTCGATATGAACCTACCCATTCACTACGGTCAACATCAAAGGCCCTCCTCCAAGCTCCGACTCACAGAGAGGCTTGGAGGGTTGTAACAAGATCTAGGTCCTTTTCAGTGGTGTCCCCCGAACTATGGAATAGTCTCCCCGATGAGGTGCGCCTGGCGCCTACACTTCTATCTTTTCAGTGCCAGGTTAAAACCTTTTTATTCTCCCAGGCATTTTAACATATTTTACTGTTGTTAATATATACCAGGCTGTTAAATGCTTAAAATGTATGTTTTTTGTGTTTTTATTGTCATTTTATTGTATTTTTGCATTGTATTTACTTTATGCTGTACACCGCCCTGAGACCCTCTGGCTTTGGGCGGTATAAAAATCGAATAAAATAAATAAATAAATAATAAATAAATAAATAAATAAATCCGCAGCTGCACCTGAAAAGTCTGAATATGGATCATTAGAATATTGTGATATCTGATCAGAATTCCCCGTTCTCCATGGGCAATCCCGTTTAAAATGTGAAAAATCCCCACATTGAAAGCAAGCCCTATCTCCCTGCCAGGACTGACGCAACTGTCCTCTTCCTCGCTGATCTCCAGTCCGAGGTCCCCTTGGGAACCCTCTTCCTCTACCTCGAAAACCTCTACCTGGCGGTTGCCCTCGCATCACCAGTGCAAGCATTTGAAAGTCCTCTTTCTTCTCCTTTTTCTTACTTTTCTCTTTCTCCTTATCCCAAATAAAATCCGCTACCTCTAAGATCACTGTCACAGCTTCCCCTCCCCAGCCTGGCCGATAATTTAGAAAATAATCTTGCACCGGCGGTTGCGCCTGGTGTACAAATGAAGAGATCAAAGTTGGATGATCTTGGGTTTTCTCTGGGTCCAAATTAGTAAAACTCCGTGCTCCCTCCAACAGGCGCGTCCAAAATTGTCGTGGAGATTCACTAGATTCCTGTTTAATGGCCATGGATTTAGCTTGGTTGGGGGGTTTCTGTGACATTTGTCCTAGATGTCCCAAAATCCTCTCTCTATCAGTCTGCAGCTGAGCACAGCGGGGCTGTGTCCAGTCCACCGCTGCCCAGCCTGCAGCCGCTTGCGACCTAGCTGCCCAAGCAGTTCATGTCAAAGATTCAGCTGCCCATGCAGCTTCTAGCGCCCACAATCTACTGCGCTCCTTTCCAGTCAAAACCTTCTAAGCAAATGTTCCACATCCCTGTACATGGGATTGTGGCTCTCAAATAATCTACCCAACAACTCCCTGATCTTCCTTGGTTGTTCTCCAAAAGTTCCTGCTAACTTACTCCACTCCTTGAGATCCCATTCTAGCCATGTCTTCTGCTCGACCACCTCAGTATGTTGGACCTGCCCACTGGCATCCACATAAGGTTGATCGTGCACAAGCAAAGGCAATTCCTGTGTTAACAATAAATCCAATTCCTTCTCCCTCTCTATTTTCCTTGAATCTAATTCCTTCATCCTATCCTTCCTTCTTTCTTTTTCTTTTTGCAAGCGCGTGACCACTCCCCCTGAGGCCCCTTCCTCTTCTCCCCTCTCATCCGATTCAGCATCTGAATCCGAAGAGAGATCCTTCTGCTTCGGTTGAGGAGTTCGACCCCTGGGGTCACGAGATGGAACCGGAGCAGAGGGTATTATAGAACTGCTTATTACCATTATTCTGTCTGACTCATCATCAGCAAAATAACTGGGAGGAGGATCCTCACTGGTCAAAGTTCTTACTGCCATCACAGTAAATCCCTTCCATTTCTGTGCTCCGGTATGCCACAGGAGCCAGAAATCCATTTGATCCGGGTGGCTTGCCTCAATCCGCCTCCTCACTCCTCATAACGGAGCGGCTTCAAAGGAACCACCTCTCGGCCACCGTTCACCCGGGACCGAAACTGCAGTTATCAGCGGCCACACCTCTGCACAGAGCTCAATCATCTTTTTCTTTTTCATGCCTCTCACTACAGGCAACCGTCTCTCTTCCCACAGCTTACACATTATTCCTAAAGGGCCGTCCTCTACCGGAACACTCCCTTTTTGCCCCATGTCATCTAACAGAGATTCCTCAACTTTTGCTTTACCCACACGCTGTCAACCGGCCCCACCTCCCACAACAACTGAGAAAAATCTCTCGTGGCACCTGTTGTCGAGAAAGGGGAGAACACACCGGCAACACGTGGTTCCGCAAAAGATCCCGGACGAGCCCCGAATTGTTAGGTCCAAACCCAACACGCGGGTCGTCACTGCCTACTCAGCCCGCATACACCCGGGAAGGTGCGGAGTTGAGCGCAATAATCTACTGTTAGAGGCCAGGAAAATAACACACACACACTATTACCTTTGCAAAGGGGTCCCAAGACCTGCCAGCCAGATGCTTTTCAGAAGTGGGAACCCCGTTTATTGTAATACAACAGATTATATAGATTCCCCAAGCATTACATAAAATGGGGAGCAGACGTCATAAAACTATAGAAAAACATCAGTAGACATAGTAACATCTTAGATATGGAAAAAGGGGTGCTTTAGGACAACAAAAGCCAGAAACATCTTGTCTTCTTCCAGACAGGCTTGCATAGTTTACTACGACCTTGAGATAAGCACTCAGAGTCAAAAGGCACAAAGGATAGATAATGGCAGTGGGGTTCAGTTACAAGTAAGATCATTAAACTAAGAAAAACACTCAAGTTACATACATTTCAAAGCAAGGATATGCGTGTCAAGGCCTTCAGCCATGTTAATGAAGTATAGGTGTTTCTTTTGTGATATTACTTGGCAACTTTATGTGAGACATTGAGAACAGATATGCACAGGGAAATGGTGGGGGAGATGCATTTCCAGCTCAAACAGGCTTTTATTCAACTTAGCCACTGGAATGTGAGGTCAGGTCATCAGGAAATAAACCGATTGATTTTATATTAAACCACTACTATTTCCATACACAACAAGGTTATGCATGCCTCCAAATAATGCAGTTCATAGCTCAAAAATGTATCAGAATGCATTTAGAAAGGCATATATTGAGATAAAAATACATTTAGAACTGCGTATGTTCAATGTGTTCAAGATTATTTAAATATATTTAAATCTGATTTTTGTGAATTAAAAACATCACAAATTAATGCAGAAATCAATAACTTGATCCATTCATTCTTACAATTCACATGGTGATTGTCTCACAATACATGAATATAAATTTGCATTCATGTCTCTATCCTTTCTAATATAACAAAACAAGAATTATTTGCTGCAAATCAGATGACCTTTGCTTAGATGATTTTCTTAGAATAATTACATTTTAACCTGTTGTAGCTGCTGTACTTCTCACTCTCTTAGAGTTTTCTAATGCTTATTCACATTGAAATCCCAGTTGTACATGCTTTCAAAGCACATTCAAATTTTTCATGTCTGTATGCCATTATATGCTTTTGGAAGTTCGGATATACTCAATCAATCAGAAAATGGAAACCAAGCACTACAGCTTTGAAGTGAAAGATCACAGCTAAGAAATTTGGCTCAAATTTCAATCATATGCAGTAAAATGAATGAGCGGGAAGGGGGAGTTAAATGTTGAGTTAAATGCATATGTATAGAAGATACTATTAAGCAAATCATCCCTGCTATTAGGAAAATAAATGAGTGGCCTTGTATGGCTATTTCCCCTAATGTTTGCCATTCAGCATAGAAAATCTTCTAATTTCCTTAAGTCATAAGTATACTGGTCTGGAAAAAACCTATGGGTTTTGTCCAAACAACCATTTTGTGCAACAACCTATAATGAAATAGACCAACCCCTCCAACAAGTATTTATTTATTAAGCATCTTTTCTAAATCTGCAGTGAAGGGGATATTGCAGCTTAAATAAATAAATTACTGTTCAACTGTGTGTGTTAATTCAAACTGAATATTGTTATGGGTTTAAGGTTGGAATGGATGATCCCTGTGGGTCCCCTTCCAACCTCTGATTTGGAATCCTGTGCCGTGGAATGAGGAACTCGCTCTGCTGGTCAGATGGGTCTCTTTTGTTAAGCTAATGGAGTGGCCAGGTAGGGTAATGGGTCTATCAGTTGCCCAGCAACTGGTGAATGGGCCAGGAAGACCCTTTTGTCATTGAAACTCTTCGGGAGAGCCTCCCCCCTCCCTTCCTGGCTGCTAGGAGGGGCTTATGTTTTTAGTTGTGTCCAAGAATTGCTGGGAACTGGAGGCAGGCAGAGAGACTGGCTCTCTGTACCCTGGCATTTGGGGTGCCTCCTGTAACACTGATGGGGAAACTGCCTTGGACTGCTGATGCCTTGAACCCCTCCATCCTAATCTCAGTTTGGAATGTGTGTAAATAAACAAACCATATTTCATAAAGACACCACAGTCTCCGCTGACCTTCTTCCCAAAGGAAACCAAACCCTGGAGGAGCGCAGGGACCCCTGAGATCTCACCACTTGGAGATTGGGGAGCAGCGCAACAATATTGATCTTGAATTTCTTTGGCTATTTTGGGGACCATCTGAAGCATCTATTAACAGAGATGCCCATGTATCCATTTGCTCAGAAAAAGAGTCCTGACCTCATTCTGCTAGGACCATTTGGAACATCCTTTCCCAATCTGGTGTCCTCCAGATAGTTTGGACTACAACTCCCATCATCCCTGACAATTGACTATGCTGGTTGAGACTGGTGGGAGTGGTACTCCAAAACATCTGGAGATCATAGGATGGGGAAGGCTGATTTGGAAGGGCCAACTCAAGGAAGGCTGTGGCTTCAGGGTCCTGCTGGAAAGGCCATGACAGGAGACATCCCAAGGAGTGACTGTATGCCTCAATGACAATCAAGTATCATGGACATACTAGGAATGGTATGCAGTGAGATGTAGGAGTTCTATGTTTCTGCCAAATAAATCTTTATATCTATGGACAGTCATCTTTTGAACTTACAGCCCAATCATATGTGTAATTACTGAGGCTGCTTTCAGACATGGGGTTTATTGCATTAGTTTAACAGATTAAAATGGTAGCGCTTCTGTCCCGATTTCTAAAATTCCTTGCCTCGATATACTGGGATTTTATGCAACTGTCTTTCACACGGCTGTAATAAAAACCTTGTTTTTGTCCCTCACCCATTATACACATGCACACTGCACTGTGTAAGAGGTCTAAGATCTCATCCCGTTGCTGTGTAAATACCGGTACAATTTTCATCAGGCCACAAAAAAAAAAAAGCACGTGCCTAAATGTCAGGAATGCACTGCATGCTGGGATGCCTGTCACATGAGCAGCTGCAGGTAGCAAAAAACTCCTGTGATTTTCTGGGTTCCCAAGCTTGCAAATGTATTATTCCTGGTATTATTTATCACAAAAATTAGTGCTAAACTTGCACTATATTCCACTAAAATCCAGAACTAGCTTTTACATTCTGCAAAAGATCAGATATAAAATGTCCAAAATTACCAGATAAGAAATTGTCAGAATAACAGAACAAAGTGCAGCCTGAAAGCAGCCTGAGAAATAAGTTCCATTAAATTCAACAGGCCTATCTCCCAGGTGGGAAATTGAGTACCAGTTCCAAAAGAAAACTGGGCACATTTACTTATAAAAGCTGTGCAGAAGAGATGATCTGGGCAGGTTCAGCTTTTTCACATGTATGTCAAACTGCTACTGCCAAACATCCCTCTCAATATAACTATTAAAGATATAGTATTGCTGCCCCTTTCTTGTAGTCAGTCTCCCTGTATGTGAAACCTTTGAAGGCTTAAAGCACAAGTTAAGTCATCATGATGTAATGTTGCTGATTTACTCTCTTCTCATTGAGTGCAACTTAGCACCAAAGAGGAATGGCTTTTTGTGTTGCAACACTGATTTAATAAAACACATAATTATGATTTGATTGATGAATTCAAACCTTTCCAGCTGCTTTCCAACTAACCATTAGGAAAAATTGAACTGTTCAACAGTGGTACAGACACCCTCTGGGGGTGGTAGACTCTTCTTCATTTGATTTTTTTAAGCAGAGACTGAATGGCCACCTATCAGGGATGCTATGGTAGAGGACTTCATGCATTAGCAGGGGGTTAGACTTGATGACCTTTGAGGTCCCTTCCAACATTGTTACTCTCTTTTTTTCATTTACACCTTAGATCCCCCCTCCAAATTGTAATAAAAGTTTTTCAGATATATTACATGATGGTTCAAGGGTGCTGAGTGTGTATTTGCAGCTTTTGCCATTTTAAGTATGACTATTTGTAGTGAAGCATTTGCAACAACAGTAATCCAGTAGCAGGTTCAATAAAGGCCAATGTACAAATCTGTGCTCCTGATACTCCATTCTCTGAAAAGCACTGCAGGTGTAGGCGAGCAGTCTGTCTATCCTAGTCTTGATAGCTAGCTACATAAAACCTGACCCTGTCATTGCACAGAATTACATTTCATGACACAAAGCCAAGCTGTTATTCACCCAGGGTCCTGATTTACATTTCTCAACACCAAAGAAAATGCAGATCATGTTTCAAAGCTATCTGGGCATGCACATTTGTCTAAAGGTTACCTTCAGGTCAAGAGCTAAACCTGGCAAAGAGAGGTGGATAAGCTTAAAATATATTAAGGGTAAGGGAAAGTTGTAAGACATAAGCTTTTATTGTTCCTTTGCCAGGCCCTGTAATGAAGATTATATTAATCTGAGAAATGGCAACCTATTATATCTCTTGCAGAACAAAAACAGCTGTTGCATTATTTGCCCCATCCAGTGAAAGTGGAAGAGCTCTTGGGCAAAGATCCTTTGTGTGAAGGGACTGCTGTATGCACAATAACCTTTTTACATGGATCAGTGTAGAACAGGGCTGTGGAACCTGTGGCCCACAGTTGTGGGACTCCAGCTTTCATCAGCACCAGCCAGCATGGCCGATGGTCACAGATGATAAGAGCTGTAGTCCAACAACATCTGGAGGGCCACAGGTTGCCCATCCCTGGTGCAGAAAATCATACATGCATCCTGTTCATACACCATAACATTTTGTTTCATCGCATGCAGATACCACGGGAACCCACTGCCAGTGGGGATTCCTACCATGCGTTTACATAACAACACACGTGTGTGCCAGTCACATGCAGTGGTATACATAAGAGTGAGTTGTTCATCTTTTGTAAAGCAGGCCTTGGCACACCTTCCTTAAAGGAAGGGAAAATTCAGGCTGCCACCTATTTAAACTTGCTTAGGAATAAGTGCCTGGAATACCATGGAACTTACCTCTGAGTAAACATGCATAGGATTGCACTGTCAGTTTTTTATTGCTGTGAGAAAACGCATTCAGTCCTAGAGACATCAGATCCATCTATACGATCAAGCACATTTAAGGTCAGGAAACTACAGTATTACTTTTTTCATATTGCTTGCTTAGTCATTTGCTTTCAACATCAGCATGTAGCAATAACTATTTGAGTAAATATCTCCTGTGAAATCAGTTTATATAACCTAATGATACTGCTGGAGTAATCACCAGTTATAGAAACGCTCCCATAGACACTTTAGCAAGTTTATTTTCTGTTTTTTATTATTAATTTTAATTGATTTTATTCATGGTACAGTTTTTATTTTTATATACACTGCTCAGAAACTCTGGTAATTAAATGGTATATAAATACCTTAAACAAACAAACAAACAAAAAACCATTTTATACTACCTTTCATTAAAAATTCTGAGGCAGTTTACAACAGATAAGCACCAATACAATAAAAACAGTCCATCAAGACCCTATAAATACAATAAAAATAGCAGCAACTACATTAGCAAGACAATTCTCAACTTGGACTCATCTGATAAACTTCCCCAGCTTGCTCAAACAAAGGTCAAGAGTGTATGCAGTCAGTCACATAGCTACAAGTAACTTATCCACATCCTCAGCCCACAAAAGCTGAAGGAGATCCCATACAATCAGACCAGATAGTGTGTTGGATGCCTCAGCTGAATCTGTAACAAAAACAGTATCCAAATTGGCAAGGAGGTGAGTCAAACATGTCACAGCAGGCTTCTGAGCATTCCAGCACTCCAAACCCCTTGGAAATATTGTGTAAATTTGTATAGATATATTAGCAGAGAACATCAACTGTCTGAGATACTATGTGCCAGTGTGTGCGTTTACCTAAGAAAGCAGGCTTTTGCCCTGCATTGAGATCACTGAGACTTAAGACTTAGTAAAATAAGAAAAGCTACTTTATTTATAGAAATACATAGTAGATAGAAAGGCATACCTAGTTCTAACTAACTAAGTCGGAGGCGCAACACCCAGGCTTGGGAGTTGGCCTCATGGCTCAGAAGAGAGAGAGCCGAAACAAAGGTGTCTCCTCTCTCTCAGACAGTCAAAGAAGAGAAGAGAGGAAAGGGCAGAAGGAGGAGGGTCAGATAAGCTTCCCATAACATATCAGTCTAACCACGAAAGGAAGTCAGTCAGAGCATCACAGGTAAAGGTAGTCAAGCCTATCCATCTGGAGGACCCTTACTCTATCTCCCTTCTGGAACATAAACAAAAGAACAAAACAGGAGTTGCTCTTGCCTCACTTCCAACAGGAAAAGCACTGCCAGATAGCTACTTGAGGATGCAATAGGGATGGAGAAGTATGCCTCCTTTGCCACCTTCACTGCCACACAGCAGACACAATTATGTGCTCTAACGTGTTAGTCTTTGTGGTGAGTGTTGTACCATTTCCACTCTAGCCATTGTCCAACCTGCTTCATTGCCTACAACTCACCAGAATGCCAGGGAGGAGAGCAAGTTCTGCAGGATCAGGAGTGACTGTGTCAATGGCAAGTGCTTTGACATGGCCACCATTTCTCTCTGCACTGAGGAAACTCTGGATTTCATATGTCTCTGGGAGGGACCCACCTTAATGGGTGCAATCCTATATGTGTCTACTGAGAAGTAAGCCCCAATGAGTTCAGTGGGACTTATTCTCAGTTAAGTGGATATGGGACTGTAGCTAAATTTCTTGATAATTTGTTTGATGCTTTATCAATAAATGTACATCATTTGAATTTCATTGACAAAATGTGCAGAACAAAATCAGTTTGTAAATAATGACTCAGATCACAAAATATCTTGTTCTTAACTGTCTTCTCTATGGCACTGCAGAAGAATTTATTATCCAGGATAGGTTAATGGAGCTGGGGCAGGCATTAAAAAAACATTTTCAGGGGCAACTTATACAATCCATTCTCTTCCAGAACTCTAAAATTAGAAGTAAATAATGAAAAAGGAACATGGAGACCATTTTTTAAAATCCATCCTGCTTTCTACCTCAAACATGGCCAGCAAGCCATCTTACTATACTTCTGTTGGGATGACCAAGGGCAAAACTTGACACATCCTTAAATGCATCTTTGATTTTAACATGCTGGTTTTTAAAAATGCAAATGGCATCAGGAGGGCGGGGGAGGGCTCATAACTGTCAGAATAACAACAGATTCCTCGGATTGGTCCTGGAGAAGGATTTGATTTCCTAGATCTATTACCTGCTCAGTGATTTGAATCCTTCTCTGGCTTCAGTAAGATTCATATAGTGACACAGCAAGTCACAGGTTCAACTTCCAGATTATGTTAGAAGTTCAAGTAAAGAAGCAACAACAGTTGCACCGGCAGAGTTGGCCTCCGGTTGCAATGGGGACACATTGCTGGCAGTGGTCGGCAAGATCAGCACTGAGTCTGAGTGGGAGTCTCTGCACTGATCCTTGAGCGCAGTCTTTGCTGATGGGACATTGACCTTCATTCCTGTGACCTGAATCAGCAGCTGAGACTCTTTGTTGCACATCATCTTGCCCATTTTTCATCAGAGGTCAAAGATGTTGAGTTGACAACATATATCTATGTGTGGGAAAACTATAGACTTTGTGAACTACCATGGGACTTGCCATGGATGTGGTATATGACATTCCTTGGAGTAGATTTTGGTTACTACTGGTTCTACCACATGGCCCATGGTTCTCAACTGAGAAAACCAACTTCAGGAAACACACCACACTGAAGTCTGAATAATGTTTCAGGAAATGTTCTGTAATCCATTTGCTTTTACTTTGATCTGTGACTCTTCACTCACTTTGCAAATGTATAAATGTGAACAAAATTTGTATTTTAGGTATGTAAATATAATAAGTTTAATTTATTTAGCTTTGTTTTATCTCAGTTGAGCTAAAAATGTACTTATTTGCTTTGTATAATGTATTTCAATCTAGATTATTGCTTTTGTAATATTGAATTTATTTTATGTTTTTACATTGTTTGTTTTTGTCCTGCTTGAATTTATTATGTTTTGTAAACTGACTGCTCTTTGTTGTAAGCCACTTTGGGCACAGCTTGATGTGGAAAGGTGGCATATAAATAAACTCAATCAATCAATCAACAGACATAAGAAAAGAATGTACCCCTTTCTCCTTCTGTTGTGGTCCTAAGGAAAATCTCTTCTCTGAAACTGTTTTGTGAGATATCCTGAATTGGTGCAATGGATGTTTCTTCGAACTGGAAATACTAGCTTCAGAGGAAGGATTTAATCTGGACTACAGCAGAAAGGGTTAAATTCCTCCTTTACAGCTGCTGCAATCTCAGTAATGATCATTGTGACATTCCTGTGTCTCTGGGATTACCAAGGGAATAGGAGGAAGGAAAACCAAAATGCTAGAAAAATAAGTATATATTTGTAATCCAAGCCCAATGCGTTTCAGCCTTTGTATATTTAAAGCCTTCATCAGGGGAATAAAGGCTGGCAAGAAGTATCTTCCAATAAGCAAACTGCTGGAGGCAGAAAGCTAACTGCACATGGATGGGCTGCCTTTCACTGAACATGTGCGAAGTTTAATCTGAACATCTTAAAAAATATGGGTCGAAACAAGCTCTTTTGCATCTTTTCCCAAATCATTTTTAAAATATGTCCAACCATTGACTGTAGGCATTTCTATTGTGACAGTGGGCATTTAGAATTAAAAGGATAAGGGATGTTATGTGTGTGCTTGAGAATTCTTGAGGCTTTTAGGCATGTGCGTTCCATGAGAAACAAAATGGAGCCATTACTTCCATTGTTAGCAGAATTAAACATCACAGATGTTTCTTAAATGTTCTCAGATCCCTGCCATTGCCACACGGCTTTTCAGCTGTATCCTGCAGTTTTCCAGAGTGAAATCCCTCCTCTCCAAATGTTCTATTAAAATAACACATGAAAATAAATGAAACATATCATTACTTTTACAATGGGCTAATTGTAGTCTTTCAAGCCAGAGACAGGGAGCTATTTAAATCATAGTTCGCTTTCAAATGTCGATGTAGGCTTTAAAAAGAGAAACAAAAATAAATCCCTATCCTTCTCTGCTGCCAGCTTCTTTCTGAAGAGAGAGAGAGAGAAACACCTCTGCCTTTATCTCCCCATGCTTTCCCTGTAGGTGTCATTTAGGCTAAGTATAACAGCTGCTAATAATGAACAGCTGAGTTGTGAATGGGGCAGGTCGTTTATTTCAAGAGTTGGGACCCAGCTGAATTGGGCACATTCCTCACAGGCTGGGTATGCCAAAGCCTAGCCCAAGAAAAGCATGACAAATAGCAAGTCTGTATACTCTTTCCTTATACAGTTGTAGTTACCTAAGTCCCCATATTAAGAAAGTAAAGGAGATCCGACAGCTGTGAGAGGCTAGACCATAAACAAATATAGAAAAAAAGGCAACACATTTATTTTACGGTTGATTAAAACAAGAATATTTCCTCTATTTGCAAAGCTCAGGGGTGAGTGCCAGTCCTTACACAGACAAAATGGATCCATCAGTGCACAAGAAGGAGTATTAACAGGCTTGGGGCAACTCGCAAGTTTGCAAAGCTACAAAAAAAAATTTTAGGGGAAAAAATACTAAAATGGGGTGGTAAGACACCAGATCAATGAAGACTGAGCATGCTCACTTTTGAGGATCATTGAGTCAGGTGGAAAAGAAAACTGAGAGGATGGGGGAATGGAATAGACTGGCAGGCTGAAAGTGGCTCAGCCAGGAGGCTTCAAAAATACCTTTGGTCAGCTGGCAGGAGGGACAAGCTGAGAGAGAATGCAAGAAGCACAGTGGGGCTAAGAAGGAGAGTGGAAGGTAGAGATGATCATAGGTACGGTTTTCTCAGTTTCTCATTTTTTCCAATCTTAAACTGAGTTTTCCACATTCTGCAGCAATTTGCATTTTTAACAAATCCTCATGAAAATTCTCCAGCATTTTAGTGTGAATTGCTTCGAATAAACCCATTTTTGTAGGACCTTTAATGTACACATTTTTGCAAGCAATTTCTCAGCATATAATGCATTTTTGTCTGTTATTTTCACTCATATTCATGGTTACGCACACTTTCCCCAAACATATTCATTTTTGTAAACATTGGTTGGCAAACTGCATTGCAAAATTCAAATGAGTGCAAATTTCAAGAGATGGCTGTGTTTTGGTTCTCATATTGTTTCGGAAAGTGCAAATTTGATAGATTAGGCTCAGAGCTTGGAAGTAACTCGTTATTTTTAACGAGTTACTTTTAATTCGTTACAATTTTAAATAACGAGTGGGTAATTCCATTACATTTGGCAAGTAACGGAACAAATAGTAATTTCCCTACTTTTCAGCTTCAACTTTAACATTTCCACGTTAGGTTGGACATTACTTGGGGGCGGGAACAAGGGGAAGTCAGCTCCTGGCTGTGATTGGTTAACACAAGACATGTGCCTCACACTGATTGGACCTCTGCGCAGACTGTCTCTTCCCTCGTGATCTGTGTTAGGAGGCATGAGGGAAGAGATGAATAGGCAGGGGGAGCCTGCTAGCGTCTGACTCTGAGAGGAAAAAATGGACGCCGGAGGAAAAAGCCAGGGCAAGGACAACAACGGAGGAGAAGGCTGCAGCAGAATGGCGAAGAGCTGTGGAGGTGAGTGACGATGATTTGTGTGTGTGTGCCCCGGTGTGTGTGTTTTCGGCTGGAGTCTCTGGTTTTGGGGGGGGCTCTGGCTCTCTGGCTACCACTCCTTACTCTCTGGACTCTCCGCTTCAATTTAAAAAAAATAAGTTTCTAGGTGGTCTAATTCCCGAGATATACACCAAAACAACCCCCCCTGCACAACTTTTTTTAAACAGATCGTGCTCTAGCTACAACTCCCATCAGCCCAATCCAGTGGTCATGCTGGCTGGGGCTGATGGGAGTTGTAGTTTAAAGTAACTTTTCAAAGCTCTGGCTGCAACCCCGCCCTTTCATGATTGTGAGTAAAGTGCAGACTTGTGTTTGTGTTGTAAATCTCTCTCCCTCCAACCCTATTTTTAAAGAAATTAGGCAGGGTTTATCACAGTTTTTATTATGTAGGAAACTAATACTCATTTTTTTAAAAAAATGAATGAAGTTTATTTATTTATTTTTATTATTTTATTTATATCCCACCCTTCCTCCCAGTAGGAGCCCAGGGCAGCAAACAAAAGCACTAAAAACACTTTAAAAATCATAAAAACAGATTTTAAAATATATTAAAACAAAACATCTTTAAAAACATTTTTAAAAGCTTTAAAAACATTTTTTTAAAGAAAAAGTTTAAAAACATATTAAAAAGCAATTTCAACACAGACGCAGACTGGGATAAGCTCTCAACTTAAAGGACTTGTTAAAAGAACAAGTTCCTTATCACTTGAGGCTGCAGTTTTCCCTGGTTGAGTAAGCCCCATTGAATACATTGGGACTTGCTTCTGAGTAAACAAACATAGGATTGCACTATAAATATCTTTACAGGTTATATAAATAAACATATTTGATAGTCATGCTTATATAAATATTTTCATAGAATCATAGAATAGTAGAGTTGGAAGGGGCCTATAAGGCCATCAAGTCCAACCCCCTGCTCAATGCAGGAATCCAAATCAAAGCATTCCTGACAGATGGCTGTCCAGCTGCCTCTTGAATGCCTCCAGTGTCGGAGATCCCACTACCTCTCTAGTAATTAGTTCCATTGTTGTATGGCTCTAACAGTTAGGAAGCTTTTCCTGATGTCCAGTTGAAATCTGGCTTCTTGCAACTTGAGCCCATTATTCTGTGTCCTGCACTCTGGGATCATTGAGAAGAGATCCCGGCCCTCCTCTGTGTGGCAACCTTTCATGTACTTGAAGAGTGCTATCATATCTCCCCTCAGTCTTCTCTTCTCCAGGTTAAATAAGCCCAGTTCCTTCAGTCTCTCCTCATAGGGCGTTGTTTCCAGTCCCCTGATCATCCTTGTTGCCCTCTTTTGAACCTGTTCCAGTTTGTCTGCATCCTTCTTGAAGTGCAGAGACCAGAACTGGACACAGCACTCAAGATGAGGCCTAACCAGTGCTGAATAGAGGGGAACTAATACTTCACATGATTTGGAAACTATACTTCTGTTAATGCAGCCTGATATAGCATTTGCCTTTTTTGCAGCCACATCACACTGTTGGCTCATATTCAGCTTGTGATCAACAACAATTCCAAGATCCTTCTTGCATGTCGTACTGCTGAGCCAAGTATCCCCCATCTTATAACTGTGCATTTGGTTTCTTTTTCCTAAGTGTAGAACTTTTACTTCCACCCAGTTTTGTCATGCTGTGTCCCTATAAGTATCGAATTGCATACTATGGTTGTACAATACTTCCTTTACATTTTAAGTATGCCTTGGGGTAGTCATGGTTCTCCATTGTTTTCATCCTGAGGGGCAGATAGGCTGAGAAATGGTGAGTAGCCCATGGTCACCCACTACACTTTATAGCTTATTTTCATTTTGAAAAATTAATTAAAACAATTTACATGCAGGCAAAATTTATTAAGTGGATTCACACAATATGTGTAAAGCACATCCAACTTGCATTTAAAGCGCATGACTTCCCCTAAAGAATTCTGGGAAGTGTCATTTCCCCCTCACAGTTATAGTTCTCACCACTCTTAACAAACTGCAGTTCCCATGATTCTGTGGTGGGATTCATGTGCTTCAAATGGGTGTTGAATGTGCTTTAAAGGAATGGTGTGGATCTGCCCTAGGTATGATGTTCATTCAAGAGTGAATTGAAAAGAACAATTTTAAAAGATACTTCTTACTCTTACTCATTTTTCAGACCTCTTTCTGAAGTAAAGGGTCAAATCTGTAAAAACATTTGGAGCAGCCACATTAAAAGATAAGGGCAGGGTATTCCAGGCAGGGGGTTGCCAACCCTGCTTGGATATGGATGTCTTTGCAGAAGAACCTTAGTCAAGGTTTATCAACAGCACAGTCCAAACTATATCTACTTAGAAGTCAGTCCTGTTGAGTTCTATGGGGCTTAATCCCTTAGTAAGTGTGTTTAGAATTGCAGCCTTCAGGAGCCTCCATCTTTACTCCCCAAAGCTCCCATCTAACATCTCCACAACACTAGGCTCCTTTGTCTCTGCTGTGGCCTTCTGGTGAATGCCCTAGCCTGAAGGCACTTAACCCTTCTTGCTGAAAGCAAGTAGGCTAGATTAAATGTTCCCTACCCAGGCTCATATATATAAAATATAAACGGCATTTTGTCAAAAGTATTTTTGTCTACATTTTATACCTCATCCTTGGTTTTCCAAGCTTGGCATGGAATGCTTCTCATACAGAATTAATTTGAAATGCTGCATATTTATTATCATAATCATCATATTCAAAATAAAAAATATATGTACCACCTTCAAGTTGATTCCAACTTATGGTGACCCTATGAATAGGGTTTTCATGAGGCTGAGAGGCAGTGACTGCCCAAGGTCACTCAGTGAGCTTCATGGCTATGTGGGGATTTGAACCCTAGTCTCATTTTGTTCTCACAACAACCCTGTGAGATAGTAGGTTAGACTGGCCCAGGCAGGGTTATTTAGTGATCAAAAATGATGCAAATAGGATCTCTTTTAATTGTGCTATCGACCTGCTTACTTCCACTCTGACTGGGGGATCTTGCAGCATGGGGAAGAGATGGGGGCACATCACAGCTGAAGTTCACCCACATAGGAGCATTATCTCTTGTTTATTACAGAGACGCCTGTTGCAGGTTTTGCTGCTGAGAGCAGCAGTCAGTTAGTGCGGCCACTTGAGTCACAGCTTGTTGATCCTGAGGAGGCAAAACTAGAAAGTGAGGTTCAGAAAGGAGGCCCTGTGCACGAGGAGGAGGAGGGCATGAAGCAGTGCCAGTTGCCCACAGCCACATCTGCAGAACAGCAAGTACCATGGTTTGGCTTTGAGAAAGCTTGTACATTTGTGAGCCACAGTGGGAAAAAGGTTGTTGTACGATGCAATTACTGCCTTCCAAGGATCAAACATCTGAGATCAGCTGTTTCCTCCTCATCCAATGTGAAGAAACATTTTGAGGTAAGCCTTTGTCATGCTGGTCCTCAAAGAGTGTCCATTGTCTATTTATGTTTAAATTGTGAAGTTCCTCTTCCATTTTTTCTTGGATTCATGCTTTGTTCTTCTTCCTCAGAGGGCACACCCTGAGAAGCTGAGAGCAATTGAAGAAGCAATAAAGGCAAGGAGACGTGGCCTTCCTGAACCAATGCATGACACCCCTCCTCCCAAAATGCTGAAGCAGCAGCAGACAACCCTTGAGAGGTGGGGATCTGGCAGGGATCTGCTTCTTCTAGCAGCCTGCGTACACCCTCGCTTCAAACTAGATCGGCTGGAATCGTGTCAGGCCACCACCCATACCAACAAGTAAGAACATTAGGGAAGCCCTTTAGGTGGATTACTCCAAGGGAAATGTTGTCTCAAGGGAGGCATCATAGGGCTTAAGGTGGTAGGCAGGGGCTGGGCCTTTTCTTCCTGGGGCTCCTCATCACAACCTTGGGTTGCTGCAGGTAATCCTTAAGGGTCTGCTGTGCTGCCCCATGAGTGTGGTGACTTGGTCACCTTCCTACCTTCCATGTCATCATCCACAGGCTCAGGCTGGACCCTGAACCAGGGGACATGACAAGCATCAGGAAATGAAGAGCAGATGATGGTTTCCTAACATATATGTGTTAACATATCCTCTCTCTTTCTTAGATACACAATGGAAGCCTTGTTGAAAGCTGAAATAAAGATGGGTGTACTTAATGAGGACAGTGATCAGTCTTCAGATAAAGACCAAGAAGGAGATGACTTAGAAGATGACTTCTTTAACTTTCTGCCCCAGGGCAAGAAGTCAGCAGTGGACACTGCTGAGGAGGAACTGGTGAGGTACCTGAGGTCTCCCAGCAGGGAAGTGTCATCACTCCATGGCTTTCCACGTGTGCTGCGGTGTTTTTTGCAGCACAACACAGGCATGCCTTCAAGCGCCGCAGTAGAATGCCTGTTCAGTACTGGTGGCAACGTAATGACTGTAAAAAGACATTCCTTGTCTGACATGCTCTTTGAGCATCTTGTTCTTTTGAGACATAACAGAAACATATTATAAAAGCATTTCAAGTGTAAAATTTGATTTCAAGAGTTGGGGTATCTTCATTGCTTGGGGGGATGTGAGATTCTGTTATGCCATTATGTTAATCTTACAGATAATTTTTTTTATTCTACTACCCCGTGTGTGTGTGTGTTTATTTTTAATATTGTTTTAGGCTTCTTAGATGTGCAGCAGCCAAGGCCAGCACCTTGTAGGAGTTCTTTAAAAAAGTAACTGAAATGTAATTGTAGTGATTACTTTTGAGAAAAAGTAAAGTAATCAGTTACTTTCAGAGCAATTGTAATTGTAACGGTAATTTATTACTTTTTAAAAGTAATCTTCCAAGCTCTGATTAGGCTTGAAATGTGAACTGAATCTAATTTCTTGCCCATCCCTAGTGGAAGGTAGGAAATCGTATCTCTGTGTCTTCCTCTATTGAGCTTTTCTGCATTTCTCTGCTTCTCTTTCTCTTCCAAGAGAAGATGGAGGAAAGGACTCACAGATAATAAAAAATACAGAGAAGATCTAATTGTCTGAATAGGTCCTAGGTCACACTAAAAAGCTATGCTTTATTTTATTTTTAAATTATTTCAATTAGTTTTTATTTATATGCACAAAAAAACTCAAAAGCAAATTATTAATGTATCAAAATAAAAAGGAAAGTATAAATACCAGGTTGTAGTTCTTGGGCTTAATACAATAATATATATATTTTAAAATGAATAATCATATTTACAAAATTTATGACTAAAACATATCTTTCTCCTCCTATTCTTTTAATTTTGAATGAACCTATTAATTTTATACCTCGATAAAGAATAAAATTTAATTGACAGGCATGAAGAAATGAAATCATTCCTTAAACTCTCGTGGACTGGTGGATAAATTTACAGTTTTAGATCTGTCTGTAGACAATATGAATGCATTTAGAAAAATGTATTGGTAGTTGAATCAATAAGTCACAGTTCTTGTTGACAGAATTTCTGCTTGGAGCACAAACTAGATGTAGGATACCTCAGCTATTACAGAGGAAGTGCGAATATTCCTTCTTGCAGATAAAGATAAAATTGCCTCAGGATCCATTTTCTCATTGGTTCTTCTAAGATTGCTACCATGTGCTTACATTCATATTTACAATTCTCATCTCTGATTTTATTGCCTTTCCCTTACATAGAAGAGTGTTTTAAATTAAATTATCAGAGGCCCATTCAAAGCAGCTATTCGAAGTCTGGGCAATCCAAAACATTTTTCTAGTTTATATTGAGGTTGCTTTAAGAAATAGCGGTGAACTGAGATAATGGATCCACGAATAATAGCAGTTCCTACTGTCTGAAAATATGTGCACCATCCTTAAGTTCCTCCTCTCCTTTTGTGTTATATTTTAAGACTTGTATTGTTTCTTTTTCTAGTTTTTTAGGTTTCCAAAAACTGACATTCAACTCTGCCTTGTACAAATTCTCACTTCTGTTATCTAGAACAGAGCTTTACTGAAGCAAGAAAAAAAGAAAAGAACATACTTTGACCTGTCTAAGTGAAGTCATTCTTGGAGAACTCTTTCAGTACCCCCAAACAAAACCTATGTTAAGAAAACATAAAATTCTGAACCATTAAGCTGGCTATTGAACCATAACATGAAAGAGAGATCAAACTGTACACATTGGGGTGAATATTGCAATAATTACACAAGGTATTATTGATATGCATTTCCTAAATAAAAGATGTCTAGATGTAATACATACATTTTGATTAGATGTAGCCTGGGAACAGAAAGGCTTCACAACAGTCTTTCATTGTTATTCATTATCATACATTTAATTAATTTTAGATCACAAGGGTGAATCTTCCCTGGCTTCAACAAAGCAGGAAAGTCACTCGATTTCTAGAGTTTGTGCATTTACTTCAGATAAAAGGGAGATATTCGCTCACTTGTGCTCTTGGTCTTAACCAATACAGTTGGGCTTCTTTCACCAAAGCTAAAACATACTGGCGAATGTGAATGATGCAATTGCATTGCATGTCACTAGAATGAGTTTCACTACATCCCCACATGCCAGCTCCGTCCCGTAGGGTGGCTATCAGTTGCTACACTGGTCACAAACATACCATGTTGGGTGTATCATAGCAGTTCTCTTACGGTTTGATGTTTGCATAAAGGATCCCTGAATGTATAATACATTTGGATTTCTATTTTGATCTCAGATTCATGTCCATTAATCTTTCCCCATAAACATAGCACCATCTGTTATTTGTTGTCTGCTTCGAGACACTATAAAACTTATGTTTATGGAATTACTAGTGTAAACACCTTTACTACAGGGCTTGATGACCTGAATTGATTGTTCTGGTGTGCTTCCTTTTTTTGTACATGTTCTGTTCTAGCAGTTTCTTGCCTGGGCACTATCAGTCTAAACATCCAGTGTACACAGTTGGTATTAGAAATTTGAGTATTCTTTTCTCCGTTCTTTTTAAGTGTTTGTCATGATTATAGGGAACAAAGCAGATAAGTTCAGTAATGATTTACACTCTCCCTCTGTATGCCCAAAAGTCTATTAACAATTATGTTACTGAGCAGAATCTCAACTGGCGGTGGTAGTATAAGTGCCACTTAATTTTTACAAAACTCTGTGAAGATCCATGTTTTTCTACACCATTTCTTTTTCAGCTCAAGTGCCACATTTCCTTCCGGGCAGCCTTCTGAGGGCCACATTCCAGTGGTGGGTAGGGCCAGAATCAAAGGTGGGTGGAGCAATTTTACATTGGAAAAGTAGGCTAGTTTCTGCACATACTCCTTGCTATGCTTCATCCAGGCAAGCAAGAGGCACTATCCAGATATTTTCAAGGACTCGTTTCAGACAGGCAAAATCACTGGGATGTGAAGCAGGACCAGTGAGGGTTTTGGTCTGGGGAGAGCTTTGGTCCTGTCAAGAGCCATATCAGGAGACCTGGAGGGGTGCATTTGGCCCCTGGAACCTGAGGTTCTCCACTCCTATTGTGCACCTTCAATTCCTTGAAGGATTCAAGCTTCCTTTTCTACTACTTGTTTGCCAAATATTTTAATTTCCCCCCCCCAAAAAAAACCCCTCTCAGGATCTTGCCATCATGATCAGCTACATGAATAACTATGAAGTTTGATTTGATAATATATTTTATTGCTTATGTTTCATGATAGGTTTCCTAGTGATGAGTAGTTTTCTGCCAGTGAAGTCAGCTTAAAAAGAGAAATGTGTTAGGTTCAAATTAACTCAATAAAATCTGACGTGATTATTGTTGCTTAAGTGTTTGCAGGCATAACCACAAACAGAAAGAAAACTGGTTAGTAGCTTTGGATGGTAAGCAATTCCTCCCATAATTACTGGCCCTACCATTAGGTGCAATGAGGCAATCACCTCAGGCAGAAGACACTGAGGGAAGGTGGTGTCAACAGCCCTCTGACGGTTCCTCCTGTGCTCCCTGGCTGTTCTCCTCTGTTGGAAGACAGGTTTGTCTGTGCCACGCTATTCTGTTCTCAGGTTCAATGGAGGATGCTATCGTCTCACCAGCGTTGAAACTCGATTCAATGGCCAGCACAATTAACTTCTGTACGTGGGCACCAACTTGTCCTTTCTCCCAGACAAAATGGTTTGGGCTGGCCCTGACTGGGTTGTTTTAAGGGATGGCCAATCAACACAATAGGCGACTTAAACTATTTGTGACATGCGGTTAACCAAAAGCAGCTTTAGTATCTGCTATCTTTAGCGAAGGCCTGGTGGGGGAGAGGAGCTAGCTACTTAGCCTTTTCTCCTTTCGTCCACACTGGTGTTTAATGGTGTTTGAAGGTCCTTGTCCCTGAATTTTTTGAATATTGTCTACATGACGTTCTCCTCAACCAGTCCCAGTCTCACTCCTATTGAGCATTACATTCAGATTTCCCCTACCTGGGATAATCCAAAAAGGGACAATCGTTCTACCTCAAACTGCAGGTTCCTCCCCCTGCCATTGTGGGGGTGTCAAAATTTATCTTTTGAACCCTTCTCCCTTTTCCATGCCCCCTGCTTCCTCTGTTGCTCTCATTGGCCTTCTGGTAGCTAGCATGACAATTGCCAGTGGGAGCCAGAGTTTCTTAATTTTTTCCCAAAAAAACATACTAATCTGTGCACAAGTGAAAAACTGCATCGCTTGACTTTGCTTACGTGAGCCGGCTTTTCTGCTCTGTATGACCACCTGCTACCTTGCAGGCTGGCTTGGCTTTGCGCATGTGAGTGAACAAGAACAACTGCAGATGCCTCCTTAGTGGAGGGGGAGGGGGAGAGGCACTGGGATGTCAGTGCTATGTGGATGACGTCCCCTCTATCCCTTTCTATAAGCGTCCCCGCAAGGTGCTCCTCCATGAACTGTTGGTAGGGAGGTAGACAAATGTGTGCACGTGCACACAACTTCTCCATGGCTGCTGTGAGCACTCCCCCAGAAGGGATAGGTTCTTGTTAAGATGCTGCTGCTGCTGCTCAGAGCCATTTTTCCTCCCTGTCCAGGTTTGGGGTCAATTATGCTCTCCCCTCTCCCAGTGCTGTGTGAGGGACATTCCCCTTCCTCTCCCTCTCTCCTTTTGTAAGTGCCCTGGCAAAGTGCCTCAGTGTGCTCTTGATGGGGCTAGTGTACAACATTCACACACCAAAAAAACCCTTCAGGTTCCTGGAACTAATGGAGAATGGGGAAGCATTGACTGAGGGGAGGAGAAAACAGCCTGCAGCCTGGATACATTCCAGCCAGCATGCCCACTAATGTGGGCAGGAAACATTTATGCAGATTTTGGAGGCATTGAAAATTGAGATTGTTCGTAATTGGACGAAGGTGCCCAAATGTGCACATGCAAATAGCAACCCACTTACATATTCACCTCTTAGATTGTGGAGGACACACTCAAAATAGTCCCATCCAGCTGTTTTTTCATCTGCAGGAGAAAATATGATATTAGGGAGAAAAACAGCTTGGAGGAGAGCTAATTTTGAGGGGATAATTTTGTGGGGAAAGGATAAGAAGCATTCCTCTCCCACTCCTCCCATGCTGGTCTTCCACTCCAGGGTGCATCCTCTGTAGCTGCTTTTGGTATTTGTTTTAAACAGTGGTGGAAACATGCAGACCTTTGCATGTCATATATGGTTTCAGCTTGAGGGTCTGCTGTACAACTGCTTATGTATTATGATCTCTGCAATACATCAAAGGATATATATCTATTAATGTTTAGCCGTGTATGTGTATTATAGATATAAACATGTTATTAGATTCAAAGTATGAAGATTTTTGCTGGCATATTGTCTATTGAATTATATGAATGTTTTCAAGTCAATGTCAGTTGTCATTGGCTGCCTGTTCTATGGAGATGGGAGCATGGAATTGGAATTTCCAGGCTGTCCTCTCTTCATCCCTGGTAATCTCTCTGGTATCGTCCTGTTGATAAAGCCTACATATTAATTTTGAGTTTCCTAATAATGATCTCAGTCTCTTTTTTACATTTAGGCACTCGCCAGTTTCATCTGCATTTTTCATACACAGCTGGGTGCCTACTGTCTAAAAATGAGGACCATAAATATTTAAAGCACTCAATTATCCTGTAAAACAGAGGAAAGGAATGGCTGAAGAGTACGGTATGATTTATTCTTGCAGACAGTTCCATTTTAAGGAGTTTGAGAAACTGAAGGACAAATGGTTGGTTCTAAAAATGTAACTTTTGTCAACAGACATCCACACAGAAAAGTGGTAGAAAAATAAAGTGTTCAGCATCTGTTTTCAAGGCTTGTATTAATGGGCCAATGACATGCACTCCATAGGAAGTAACTATTTACCAGCCATGGCAAGCAATGGGTTCAAGTTTCATTGGGCTAAATTTAGGTTAAATGCTGGGGGGTTGATTAACTCTATGAAAAGTTAGGTGGGAGAGATTGCCCTTGGGTAAAGTGGTAGAGTTCGCTACTTTGAATTTTTAAAAATGAAATTGGATAACCATCAGGAGAGATGATGCTAACAATAGCAGTTTAATTGACCAGATATAGAAATGGAATTGTTCAGAGATTGCAATGACTCAGGAGACAGATTTAGTCCCTAAACTATAAACACGGCTACAAAGATAGGTAAAATGTGCGGTTTGGGGAAGCCAGTACTATTTAAAGTGGATGTTTGGCATGGGTGTGGCCACTTGATTAGCCATACCAAACAGCTGTTAGTCCCCCTTGTCAGAGTTCCAGTGGCCAGAGTGGTTTAACAGTGAACTCCTGTTCTGGGGATTGTGGCTCTGTGAGGAGAATAGGGCGACTCCTAGCAACTTTCAGCACCCTTCACAAACTACACTTCCCAATATTCTTTGGGGGAAGCCATGACTGTCTAAAGTGAAATAAAGGTCTGGTGTGGATGTGGCAAAGGACAGCTCTGATTTAAATTTGGGTGGGAGACTACATGTGCCTGCCGTAGAATAAGATGGTGGGGGAAACGCTGAAAAACAATGATATTGTTCACAATGGGCTGGTTCACATGGTGATTTAACATGAGATGGGTTCTACTTGCATGCCCATTTAATTCACAGCGATCACATGACATAGGAGTCAAAAGGAAGGCGTCCAGGTGCTTTCAGCTTTAAATCTGCAGCAAATAAATCCAAGTTTAATCCAAAAAGGGAAGGAAAAATCATCTGCACTTCATATCTCTAGGGGCTTGTAGATGCTTAGCTCTGATGCTTTTGTGAGTTCCTACCCGCTCCCTCCTCCTCCCTTTGTTATGTCATTTCCTGCTGGCTCCTGTTCTGCAAGCCTGCTGCAAACGGTGCTTTTTTTCTTTCCCCCCTAACTTGTGCAAAAAAGCATAACATCGTTCAAACAAATATTTGTATTTCTGCTGGATTCTGAAAATGTAAACATTCAAACTTGAGGACTTTTTTTATGAAACTTACTCTGGAACAAACTGAGCATGATCGGTTGCCAAGGTAACCAGAGGAAGTGATAGTTTGACCTTAAGAGGGTGTGATCATTAGGAAGCTGTGTGATGATGATGATGATTACTCTTTATTTTTACCCCACCCTTTTTCCAAAAGTGGAACTCAGGGTGGCTTACAAATAAAAACTACACATAGGTAAAAAACATACAATAATATACAATTAAAATAGAATTAAACTATTCATAACATTAAAACCATGAAACATACACTTAAAATACTAAGACAATTTAAAACATTAAGAATAGGACCATAGAACAATACATCAGACCTTATGAGGTCCTATCTTAAACATCTTCTAGTCCAAAAGCCTGTTGGAATAAAAAAGTATTTGCCTGCCGACGGAAGGATAGCAAGGAAGGGGCCATTCGTGCTTCCCTAGGGAGAGAGTTCCAGAACCTGGGGGCAGCCACCGAGAAGGCCCTATCTCACATCCCCACCAATCATGCTTGCAAAGGTGTTGGGACTGAGAGAAGGGCCTCTCCTGAGGATCTCAACGCCCGGGCAGGCTCATATGGGGAGATACGGTCTGACAAATAGCCTGGACCTAGGCCATATAGAGCTTTATAGGTCAAAACCAGCACTTTGAATTGTGACCAGAAACAAACTGGCAGCCAGTGGAGCTGTCGCAACAAGGGGGTTGTATGGTCCCTGTAACCAGCTCCAGTTAGCACTCTGGCTGCAGCTCTTTGTACCAGTTTAAGTTTCCGAACAGTCTTCAAAGGCAGCTCCACGTAGAGCACGTTACAGTAATCTAAATGGGATGTAACTAAGGCATGCATCACTGTAGTCAAATCAGGCGTCTCCAGGAACGGGCACAGCTGGTGCACCAGTCTTAGCTGGGCAAAAGCACTCCTGGCCACTGCAGAGACCTGGGCCTCCATGTTCAAAGCTGTGTCCAGGAGCACACCCAAACTGCGAACCTGTGTCTTCAGGGGAAGTGTAACCCCATCCAGCACAGGCTGAATCCCTATTCCCTGATTTGCCTTTCGACTAACCAGGAGCACCTCTGTCTTGTCTGGATTTAATTTCAATTTGTTCGCCCTCATCCAGTCCATCACTGATGCCAGGCACCAGTTCAGGACCAGGACAGCTTCCTTGGCTTTAGGTGGAAAGGAAAAATAGAGTTGGGTGTCATCCGCATACTGATGACACCGAACCCCAAATCCCCGGACAACCTCACCCAGCGGTTTCATGTAGATGTTAAATAACATGGGGGACAAAACTGAGCCCTGAGGGACCCCATATGTCAATGGCCAAGGAGTCAAACAGGAATCCCCCAGCACCACCTTCTGGGTTCGTCCCTCCAGGAAGGAGCCGAGCCACCGCAACACAGTGCCCCCAAGTCCCATCCTGGCAAGGCAGCCCAGAAGGATACCATGGTCGATGGTATCGAAAGCCGCTGAGAGGTCCAGTAGAACCAACAGGGACACACTCCCCCTGCCCAGCTCTCTACGTAGGTCATCCACCAAGGCGACCAAAGCGGTCTCTGTCCCGTAGCCGGGCCTGAAACCAGACTGAAATGGGTCAAGATAATCCGTTTCATCCAATAATCTCTGGAGCTGGGCAGCCACCACATGCTCTATTACCTTACCCAGAAATGGAATGTTGGAGACTGGCCGATAGTTACCCATTATAGAGGGATCCAGGGAGGGCTTCTTCAACAGAGGTCTTACAACTGCCTCTTCTAGGCACATTGGAATTCTGCCTTGTTGTAAAGAGGCATTTACCACTCCCCTCACCCAGTTGGCCAGTCCCCCTTTGGCACTCTTAATGAGCCAGGAAGGGCAAGGGTCTAGCAAACATGTGGTGGCTCTCGCCTCTCCAAGGATCTTGTCCACATCCTCGGGCTGTACAAATTGAAAAGAATCCATTGTTATTGGACAAGCAGGAGCCAAAGTAACATCCCTTGAGACTGTATCAATTTTAGCGTCCAAGTCAGAGCGAATCTGAGAGACTTTATCTGCAAAGTGCCGTGCAAATTCTTGACAGTGGGCTGTTGAGTGGTCTATATTACCCTCACGGGGGCCTGAATGTAAAAGACCCCTGACCACTCGAAACAGCTCTGCTGGACGGCTCCCTGCAGACGCAATGGTGGCAGAAAAGAAAAGTTTCTTCTTTACCTGCACTGCCACGGAGTAGGCCTTCAAATAGGCTCTAGCCAGTGTTCGGTCAGACTCGTTCTGAGTCTTCCGCCAACGTCGCTCTAGTCCCCGTCTTATTCGTTTCATCACCGCCAGCTCCCTGGTAAACCAAGGAGCTGGTTTGGCTCCACTCCGTGAGAGGGGACGTTCCGGGGTGATCGTGTCCACCACCCTGGCCATTTCCCCATTCCAGAGGTCAACCAGGGCTTCGACAGAATCGCCTGCTGAGGTGACAGGAAAATCCCCAAGAGCCATCAGGAAACCATCCGGATCCATCAGTCTCCTGGGATGGGCCAACCTAATCGGTCCCCTACCCCTGCAGAGGTTCTGAGTCCCAGTGAGTCTAAACCCAACCAGGTAGTGATCTGTCCATGACAACGGTACTACAGAGAGTTCATCCACACCAAGATCACCATCATCCCAACCCGCACAGAAAACAAGGTCCAAAGTGTGGCCAGCAGCATGAGTAGAGCCAGATAATACTTGGGACAGACCCATGGTTGTCATGGAGGCCATGAAGTCCTGAGCTACTCCCGACAGAGTGGTTTTGGCATGGATGTTGAAGTCACCCAATACCACAAGCCGTGGGGACTCCAACACCAACCCCGAGACCACCCTGGCTAGCTCAGGAAGGGAGACTGTTGAGCAGCGGGGTGGGCGGTACACCAACAGAATCCCTATTCTGTCCCGGCCACCCAACTTCAAATATACACATTCGAACCCTGAAGACTGTGGGAGAGGGCACCTGGTCAGGGAGATGGTATCACAATAGATCACTGCAACTCCACCTCCCCGTCCCCCAAGTCTCGCCTGCTATTGCACGGAGAAACCTGGCGGGCAAAACTGGGAGAGATTAACCCCCCCAGCTTCATCCAATCAGGTCTCCGTGGTACAAGTCAGGTCGGCATGCTCATCCAGGATCAAATCCTGAATGGCCGTTGTTTTACCATTCACCGCTGGCATTCACAAGCAGCATTTTCAACCCAGGGGAACTGTCACCACAGCTGTCCAGACTATTTGAATGGGGAGACAGTTTGGGGGCAACCAACACCCTATTACGCTTCCATCTCCCCCGATGACATAACTGTCTCCCCATTCCGTATCTCCCTCTGCCCTCCAAAACATGAATGGCAGCCCCCTGGTTCCCCTCCCCTACCCACTTATATTGAAAACACATCCTTCCTTAACAGCAGGCAAGACTATACTCTAAAAACCAACACCCTAGAACCGACAGGCAAGTATCAAACAAATTTAAAAACCCCTCAAAATAAAATGGCTGGATAGCAAGTAAGCAAAACAACTAATTCGGGTCACAATCCTAATCCTACAAAAAGCAGGGAAACTCGATGGAAAAGCCAAGTCCAGGCAGCAGCAACAGAGCACCCCAACCTCTTATTCTTCCTCCTGCAGCCTCCAACAAAGCATCTATAGTCTTCTACTGGTATTGATCCATACCTTGTAGGGATCGTGAGGCACTGGGGGGGGGTAATCGTGGGGTGGGGTGGAATACAGTCTTCTTCACGCTTGTGGTGGGTCTCACTATGTCAGAACCAACAGTTTTCCTTTGTGTCCTGGTGATGACTTAATAACTTGACTCCTTCCTTTTAAAGGACTTCCTCTTTTATAACAGCATTACTGTTAGAGTACTGATGTTATTGTTGTTGATATTACTGTTGTTTCTGAACACTCAGTGGCGTCTCTTCCAACTGTGGTGTTCTGGAGAGATGTTTAACTTTCCTCTGTCCAGCACACTCTCAAACAGAGCTTGTTACTGTTGTTACTGGACACTTATTGCCGTTATTACTAGTCACTCAACGGCATCTCCTTCTCTCCCCCTCTGTTAACGCCCTTTTGCATACACACCACTGCTTTTAGCATAGCTCTGCATAGCTCTGCTATGCCTCTGCTCAGTTTACTCTTAGGCAGAGCTCTTCCCACTACAGCATTCTAAAAACATTCTAAAAGATGTTAGCTCTCCACCAGCTGTTTTTATCTTACTTAGCTTACTTAGCTATTACTACTGCTGTTACTGGTGCTGTTGCCGGCATCCTTATCTCCCTCATAGCGTTCAGCTATATTGTGAATTGACTCTTTCCCTTCAGTATGAATGGAAAACAGTGATTTGAAGGTAGGAAATTTGATCTTTAAACTCCCATTGTGATGGAAAAAGCTTTGTCTTTAAAATGGAGTTCAACTCCAGTGTGATGAGCCCAATGTTTTCCTTTAGGAAAGAAAGGGGTTTTCCCTCTGCCCGGTGCCCACCCACCCAATCTCCTCCCCTCCCCATCCTCTCCTCTCCCCTTCCTCCATCCCTCTCCCAGGTCAGTTTCACCTATCCTAAAAATGATTGAACAGGAGTAAATCCCATTGAACTCAAAGCATACAAATGATCAAACCTGCCCTCCCCTCCTCCTTGCCCCTCCCTCTTACCCCTCCCCTTCCCCTCCCTCCTTCCTTCCCTCTCACCCCATCCCCTTCCAATCCCCTTGTCCTCCTTCCCCCTCCCTTCCTCCTTCGTTCTCCCCTCCCCTCCCCCTACTCCTCCTCCCCCATGGTCAGTTTCACCTATCCTAAGCATGGTTGCATGGGAGTCAATCCCACTGAACTCAATAAGCATGCAAATGATCGATCCATTCTCAGCAAACTTGCACAGGGTCCAATTTCTTACCTCTTAGATAAAAAGCAGAGAAATTGACTAATAAGCAAAAAAAAACCCTTGCGGTTTAAGAATGTACCTGTAGCCAACAAACATTTCTATCAAACTTTAAAAAGCAGGGAGATACGCTCACCATATGCTTGGTGGCACGTTACCAAATTCTTCCAAACTACACAGGAAGTGGATTGGATTGTGAAAGACCAACTCAAATTGTGTTTGCATTTTGACCAATTTGTAGGGCAGTACAATATCTCAGAGAGGAGTTCGGGTCTCCTGTTCCCCTGGTGCATTCACTATAGCTGCCCAATTTCCCTGCTTTTTAAAGTTTGATAGAAATATCTGTAGGCTACAGGTACGTTCTTGGATCGCAAGGTTTTTTTTGCCTATTAGTGAATTTCTACTCTGAGTAGGACTTAGTTGAATACATCTCACGGCCCGCAAATACATAGTGTTTGTTTAAATACACCATAGCCCTTAAATGCCTGGAGAATGCTTTATCCACATTGGATAGCCTGATGCTGTACCTTGCATGCTGAACTTCCCAGGTTCAGTCCTCAGCATCTCCAGGTAGGAGACTCCTGTCAGAAACCCTGGAGAGATGCTGCCAGTTAGTGTAGGTAATACTGAGCTAGATGGACCAATGGTCTGACTCAGTATAAGGCAGCTTTCTATTCCTAACTACCAGTAAAAACAGGTCTGCAGAAACACAGGAGGAAAATACAGAAAATTAAACTATTTGGCAACAATACCAGTGGAAACTCTATAAAAAGTAAGTTAACAAAAGTAGGCAATTTTAGAGAAAAGAACTAGAAAAATCCTGTCTAAGAGCATGGCTTTTTGGCAGATGGTTTCAATTGCCAAAACTAATATTAATTCAGGCTTTTTAATATTGAAATGTTTTTGATAATTGAAAGAAGCATATTATTTCATTCTCTCCATTTCAATCAATCATGTTATTTATCAACTTTAAAATGTTAATGTACTGCCTTCAAGTCGATCCCGACTTATGGTGACCCTATGAACAGGGTTTTCATGAGGCTGAGAGGCAGTGACTGGCCCAAGGTCATCCAGTGAGCTTCATGGCTATGTGGGGATTCGAACCCTGGTCTCCCAGGTCGTAGTTCAACACCTTAACCACGATGCCATACTGGCTCTCCTTATTTATCAACTTTAACTTGACCAATTTCAATGAAGAAGTAACACCACCCTGTTACTCAGAAGTGACTCATCAGGTGGGGCGTAGCTGCTGCATTACTTTCTTGTCAGTGGGTCACTGTTGCTTTCCAGCAGGAGAGGGGAAGGGTGAGGCGGTGTGGAGATCAGAGCGGTGTCATGGCATGGCAATGGCAGGAGTGTCAGAATGGTTCCACCAATGCATTTGCACCACCCCCACCTCCCCAACTTCTCGCCCCTCTCCCTCTGAGTAAGCAACAATGATCTACTTGCCAGGTAGCTCTGCCCACCAGAGAGCCGCTTCTGTCTTTATTATTGTTCACCTTCATAGTTGGACCATCTTCCCAGGTCCAACCCATGCATTAGTTTTTGACTTTCAAGAACTGATGGTGCTGTGATATCATCAGCTCATGCCTCTTGAGTCTCAGGCTTTGAGACTGGTCATGGAACTGAAACAGCCTTGGTTGCCCTGGTGGATGATTTGAGGAGGGCGTTGGATAGGGGAGAATACTCATTCCTCGTTCTCCTAGATCTCTCAGCGGCTTTTGATACCGTCGACCACAGTATCCTCCTGAGTCGCCTGTAAGGAATGGGAATTGGAGGCACTGTTCTACGGTGGTTCCGTTCCTATCTCTCTGACAGGCACCAACGGGTGGCATTGGGAGAGGAGGTTTCAGATCCTTGGCCTCTTAATTGTGGTGTGCCACAGGGTTCTATCCTCTCTCCCATGCTATTTAACATCTATGTAAAGCCGCTGGGGGCCATCATCAGGAGATTTGGGCTGCAGTGCCACCAATATGCGGATGACACTCAGCTCTATCTCTCTTTTAAGTCCTCACCGGAGTTGGCTGTGGATACTATTTCCAAGTGCCTGGAGTCCGTAAGTGAATGGATGGGAGGAAATAGGCTGAAACTGAACCCCGACAAGACCGAGGTACTGCTTGTGGGAGACAAGAGAAGATTAGGAGATATTGACCTGATGTTGAATGGAGTAAGATTGCCCCTAAAAGACCAGGTTTGCAGCCTCGGGGTCATTCTTGACTCCCAGCTGTCCATGGAGGCTCAGGTGTCAGCAGTGAGCCGGGCAGCGTGGTATCAATTACATCTGATACAGAGGCTGCGACCCTATCTTCCGGTCCATCTGCTCCCACGGGTAGTGCATGCCCTGGTCTCCTCTCGCTTAGACTACTGTAATGTGCTCTACATGGGGCTACCCTTGAAGACGGTTCGGAAATTGCAACTGGTACAGAATGCGGCGGCATGGCTGATTAAGAACGGCCTCCGCAAGGACCATATCACGCCAGTGTTAGAAGACCTACACTGGCTACCAGTTGTCTACCGAGCCCAATTCAAGGTGTTGGTGTTAACCTTTAAAGCCCTTTACGGTTTCGGTCCAGTTTATCTAAAGGAGCACCTCCAGTATCACCAAACGTGCCGCCTGATGAGATCAGCCTTGCAAGACCTTCTCTCGGTCCCACCAGTAAAAACAGCTAGGCTGGTGCGGACCAGAGAGAGGGCATTCTCGATTGTGGCCCCCACCCTCTGGAACTCTCTCCCATGTGATCTTTGCCATGCCCCCTCCCTGGTAGGTTTTTGCCAAGGACTAAAAACGTGGCTATTTCAGCGGGCATACAGGATTCCTAGCTAAATTTAGTTTACAACGTTCAGATGTGGGTGGGTTGATTATTGAAGACTGATGTTGGTAGTATATTTATATGTTGTATTTTAATCTATGTACGCCGCCTAGAGTAGCCGTTCACTCGGCCAGATAGGCGGCCTAAAAATAAAATTTTATTATTATTATTATTATTGAGATGCTGGAAGCCTGGCAAACCCACCACTACCCGCACTGAATCTGCCAGCCTTTCATGCAGCATGGCCTGCCGGCTCTCTCTGCATGTCTGTGATGCTCACCTGGGGAGTGAATAGTGGTTGCAGTGATGCTCAGGTAACCTAGCCAGAACAGAAGAGCTTTGGAGTCAGCAGCAGCAGCAATTTGAGAACTGATGCTGGAGTACTCTGTGTGTGAGAGAGATATAGAGAAAAGATGCTATAGCCCATTTCAGGGATTCAGAATCTGTACCTGTGGACATGGAGAGTGGGGACAGCATGAGTTGGCCCAGCCTCCTCTGACACTGATCTTCCTGCATTGAGTGGGAAGGTCTGAAGGGGGGGGGTGTCTTTAAGCACATTTGATTGATCGTGCTTGCAGTGCTCACCTTCCTTGGGAACCCTGATTGCAGAGGGTAAACACATTCATCCCAACATGCTCACATTCCCCCTTTCAGATCTTCCCACACACAGCGCAGTATGGTTGGAAATGCCTTCTTCACCAATATAGATTCCAAAAACACAGTGGGTCTTGTTTCCAAATAAATATATTTAAATGTTGCAAAAAAAATAGGAAAAATAAGGCAAAGGCTTGAAGAAATATTTCATTCAGGGATAAGGTCAGGAACTTGGCCTTTCTTCCCTCCAGTAGATCCTAATCTTTCCAGGCTCTTTCTGAGAAGACTCATGGTGCTCCCTAAGAACTGAGCCTTATGTGTCAGCTTCTATTGCCAAGCAAAGTTGGTCTTGGCATAAAATCACTTGGTTGTGAGCTCTGATTGAAGATCTCATCCAAGGTCAGAGCCTAAATATCAAAGAAAAACAGATGAAGAATTAAAGAGACTTGAACTGATGGGGCTTGAGTTTTGACCCCTTCATTTTACGGAAACCTTTTTGAAGGTCTAAGTCTGGAGAACTGCACTTCACTTTACTTTGTGCTAATGTCTTTATATTCTTGAGGAAAGGGATCAGAATTTATTTCTACTGCCACTGAAGAGACATCATACATCTGGGCTAACATTTTTATATGAATTCCCCACCCTGTACCTGTATGTGCTTATTTAATCCTTTCTCCACGTCTCTCTCCCCGCCCCCAATGTATAGCTGTAGGAATATAGATACAATCCTTGCGTTTTAGAGAGCAAAAATCATTTTTAAAACATCTTGCTCCTATTGGGAATTACAGGTGTAATTCCATAGCACATCCTAAGAAAAGCCATGTTTTCTAAGGATGTGGTGTAGTGCTCAGATAAAATAAAATAAAACCTGACTTTTACAGAAATATCTGCCTTTTCAGCATGGATAATTGCCTGCCAAAGTAGACATTTTATGTGCAACTGCTGTTTCTCCTGCTGGTCTATATTCCTGTCTCTTTTCCCTCTCCCCAGAAAGATAGAGTTTTGTGGGGACAGTGGAAGCCCCTGTATTTAATATGCACCATGCTAAGACTTCGCTTTTCAAATGTTGCCCTTTAGATGTGCAAAGGCTTCATGTGAAAGAGCCATACAAATACTCTGCATTATGGTATAATGCATAATACTGTTCATTACACTGTATTTCTCTTTGGGCTTCTGTAATTACCTAGTGTTAAATCCATTGCCATGTCATGTGAAAAAAGTGTAGGATGATGTGTTTTACTGTCCTCATCTTAGCTTATGTGACATTTTATTGGCAGACGTACTCATACAAAAATAATTACTTTTCTGAAACGAATGCACAGAAAATTACAAAATCAAATATTCGAAGGATGAGCAAGCCCTGCCTCTAAAAGGAAGCTAATATATTTTACATTCTTCATGGTTACTGCTTCGACTCATCCAGAGCATACTTCACTGTCATAACTCTTTAATGCTCTGAATTTTAACTACAGTGTTAGAGCTGTTCCACTTTACTGATGGCCTGTTATAAATTTCAGGCCGCTCCTCCCTTCTCCAAGCTGAATCAGCTAGCCCCCTGTCAAGAGGAAGAAGGAGGGGGACTCTTTCAGCAGTCCAATCAGCTCTGAAGGAAAATGCCACTCAGAGCCTCCTGCTATACGGTCTCCAAGAAGAGATGGGGAGAGAGCAGGGAATTAAGCAGAAATTAATCAAAGAGAAGAAGTCCAGACAAAAGAAAACAGACATGTGGCATATCCCACACAAAATGAGGTAGATATCTCTCCGATTACGATGGGGTAAAAGAATCTCCCCATCCTGTTTATGTACTATTGTGAAAAGGCTGGTTGTTTTCTGTTCTAGCTCTGCAATCCTAAATGCATTTGTCTGGAAATAAGCTTCATTGATTTCACTGGATGTATGTTTAGGATTACAGCCGTAGCATGCTAAAGCAGATGCGCAGCGAGCACAAATGTTTGTTACACACTGCACAGTCACTTAACTAGAGAGAGCCTCATTATCGACTAAAGGTGCACATGCCTCCCTTTTAGGAGATGGTCATATACTTCTAATTAATTTCTTCATGTGCTTTGTTAGTTTCCAGCCACAGCGACAAGGAGACAAGGAAATACTGGAATCTAGCTTCCTTTAAAAACACACATTTTTAATTAGTAGGTGTTACTTAAATAAATGTTTCATAAGATTAAGTTCTGCAGGAGAACAAATCGGCTTTGCCGCTCTCACTGTGCATCCATAGGTTTATACGGATACTGCATCATTTACCAGTCCCTGAATCCTCATTACAAGACTCAGCAGGCAATAGAAAGTGCCTGTCCTGATAGCATTCCTGTTATCTGTTTTAATAAAAATGTAATATCCTCTCTTTCTTCATACACTCCTAGAACGTTTAAAATAATTGATTTTGCTCCCCCTAGTCTGCTAGTGGTCATCTTGCACAAAAGCTCCAAATCATATTGCTGTAATCCTTGGACATTACAGCAGAACAATTTCATTGTGAAGTCAGACACAGGCCACAGAAGCACTGTTTCACAACAGCATTGGTGTTTCAACACAGACAAGCGGTTTGCTCTGGCCATTCTCCAGTAACTGAAAGTCCACCAAAAGGTTCACCACACATTTGTGGGAGATGTGGATTCAGATCCATGCAATAGGTATATGAGAATGGGAAGCCTTCCTGAAGTGCAGCTCCTATCATCCCTGACCATTGGATGTGCTGGCAAGGCCTGGGGGGAGTCCAACCACATCCAGAGGGCACCAGGTTCCTCATTCTTGCTGTGAAGGATCCTCTAGTTATCTGCATTTGATAACCTTTGTTTTTTATAAGTTGGTGAAATAATTGCCTTTACTATCCGTTTTGGATTTGACACCCACTGACTTATATCCTGGCTTTTCTTCTGTGAGTGAAACAAAATGTAGGTTCACAGAGCAGGGCTTTCCTATTGCCCCCCCCAATCTCCTCCAGTGGCTTAGGGGACCTTTGGGAATGGTGTTGGGTAAGATGCAGGGAGCAGCAAACAGAAGAGGGAATTGGCAGAAATGGGCCTCCTTATGTTATGCACAATTACTTTCTGCATCTTTAAGGACATGAGCATGATGAAAGGGAGACTTGCATTAGCTGATGTGCTGTTATGACTCAGTGCTTCAAATCGTAATGTAAAGCAGGGGCAGGGAACCTTAGGCCTGGGCCCCAAAGGCAGCTCTCAAGGCCCCTCTGTCTGACCAGAGGAACTCTCCCTGGGCCCTGCACCTTCTCCCCAGGGCAGACTCCTCACTGGTCCTGCTTCACATCCTACATGTTGTTGCCTGGCTAGAAAGTGTCCTTGAACTCTGAGAATTACTTGTCTAGATAGCGAAGGGAAGGGGAACCTTCAGCAGCAGCGGGTGCTTGGGAACCCGCATGGAAATTTTGATAGATGGGTGGGACAACCTGCCTGGCATTCATGTGATGTCATAATGACTTCATACAATTGACCGGTGGATGGCCTTGCCCACCTGTCAAATTTAGCCAGCAAGGCCAATCCTGATAAGGATCTGGGCCATGGAGCCAAAAAGGTTCCCCACCCCTGAGATAGAGGATAGGAGAGCATTTATGTGTAGAAACTAGCCTGCTGTACAAGGGAAAATTCATGAGTTGCTCCACCCACTTTTGCATCTGGCCCTGCCCACCACTGGCATATGGCCCCTGGAAGGTTGCCTAAAAGGGAATGTTATCCTCAGGCTGAAAAGGGTTCCCCACCCAATTTAAAATGATCCCATTTAAATACTGTTTTGGTTTCGAATTCAGTAAACCCCTATTATCTTAACCTGATAGCAAAACAGTCATTAGTGAAACACTTTCTGATTTATCCAAATGTTATCTTTAAAAAAAAAGATCTTTCAACCTAATTAAAAGTTTTCTTGGATTCTTTGGATAAATGAAATAGCATGTCAGTTCCTTGGGGCTAGTTATTTCATTCCTGAGATGCACTAAAAACAAACTCTTGTTAATTTCATATGACTAGACCTTGGAAAAGAATATGCTTGTCAGTCATGGATATGCAGAGGTACACAGCTGAATAAGTTTTGAATCCTTCTGTTATCCAGACTCAGGGCCAGTGTCAGCACCCAACATGCTCAAGGAGGTGCTGGGTCCACAAAGCTGGAAGTAGAGCCCACTGTGGATGTTGCCCTTGTCCTCACCTGTGGTTTTTAATTTTAATGATGCATAATACTCATGATGTAATCTTGCTGTCAGGCATTGTGGGAAGTTAAAATAGTAACTCCCCAGCAGTGCTACTGATACCAGTACCCACTGCTGCTGCTATCACCAGTGTCAATAGGTAAATTTACTCGATGGGACACCAGTGTAGTGTGGGCCTCATCAGAAGGTAATTTCTAGTGTCCCCCTCAAAAGTGGATCTGACTCTGGCCAGATTCTGATCTCATTTCACTGGTGTGGTATCAGTATAAATGTCTCTTGAAAGAACTGGAAATGGCCTTGCTGTTGCACTACACTTCTGCAATACAAACCTTCCTGTACCGTGATAAGCAAACTATACTGATGGCACTCGAGCAGTTTTCATACGATCACAGGGCAGTTCAATAAAACCATGGAAAAGTTCCGGCTAGTACGAATCTGTACCAGAGTCTCAGCAGGTACTTCTGTCTTTTTAACCGATGGCTAACAGAAGCAGGGGTGGTGTCAAGGGGGGGCAAGCCCCCCCAAAGAAGGAGCTCATCCCCCACCTAGTATATTTTGCCCACCTAGAACTATGCTTTGCCTCTTCTGTGCCCCCCCGCCTGATATTTATGTAAAAAGCAGAGCAGCAACAAAAACCAGGTGATGGGTCAGGGATGGGGGCCTGAAGGAAGAAGCTGGCATAGCAATGTGAGGAGGGAAGTGTTGGGATTGGAGGGGAAAGGTGCCAACACAGAAGTTCACGAGAGGCTATTTGGGGGAGACAATGAAGGGAATAAAATTGTTAGTTGTGGGCTACAACTAATGGTAGCATTCTGATTCTTATCTGATATCCTCTGCTCTTCTGCTTGTAGAGCACTCAGAGCAGCTTAAATCAATAAGAAATAAAATACAACCATTTCAACAGTAGAATTACAAAGCGCACCAGTTATTAAAAATGTGTGCGTCTTGACACAGCACTTTAAATTAGGAACTCTGGCTGCCTCTGCCTTATTCCACATATGCCAAGACAACTTTTCATTTAACACCACCAGCTAGGGCGATTCAACATTCTCATTAGGCTGCTTAATCTCATATTAATTTGCATTTAATTGGGATTTGGGAAGGTCCCCCCCCCAATAATGCTTATTCTTTTGGTGAATTTGCCCTGTTGATGCTGCATCAAATGTACTAATGCTCTTTTATGTGCAGTAGAGGGTTGGGCAACCCTTGAAATCTTGTAAGGCCATATGTTATCATGAAATTTATATTATTGCTTTTCTTGGTGCCAGCAGGATTGTGAAAAGAACATCCCTTGTAATATTTGCTGCTGTAAACATTTCAAAATGATGCTATGCAACCTTTACTTAACTCTGTGCAACTCTTACTACAATGACTGAATGAGAAAAAAAGGCAGCTGCTCTAGATTTCAATTTTCTACTACTGTTCCCCAGAACTCTTTCCCTTCCGTGGTTCTTGCTCTCATTGTATTGCCCCCTCATGATTTTTCAATATCCCAGCAGGGATAATAACATAATGAGATGTGGAGAAATCAGTGGAGGCTTTTCCATTTGGGCAAATAGGACATTGCCCCACCAATCTCAGTCTGCCCTTAGCCAACCCCTACCTACTGGATTTCTTATTCACATCCAGTCCAAGGGGTGGCACTGACTGTCAGCTTCCTCCTCCTTTAGTGACATTTTGGAACTCACCATGGAAGAGGATAGGATAAAACTAGAATTAGTTGGCTATGCCCACCATTGGCTCTGGTTCTACCTTCCGTTGACTTCTGTGCCTTCCGCCCCACCAGTCTCAATGAGCACAAGCCACCACTGGGATAAACTGAAAGCATTTGGGAAGTTTACCAAAGCATTTTGTCTTGACCTAAACATTGTGAAGCATTAAACAGTTTAAACTACAAATAGTTTGTAGAATCATTATTCTTCAGTGAACTTGAATCCATCTGCTATAGAAGTCTGAAGTCATTCATTGGCGATCACTTGTGGCCAAGTAAGATTGTCTTCCAAGATAAGGTCTTTAACAGTGGGTCTGTAAGTGACTGTGGAGGCCAATTCTGGATCTACACAGCCTCTCACAGTGAGGACATAGGTTTCCAGATGGAAGATGGTCACAATGAGGATTTGCTTGACGTGCCTTCCGCTTAGCTCGTTTGTCCCTTTCACCCTGTACTTGTGCTTCTTCAAAGTCTATAGCACCTTTGATAATAGCTGACCTCCAATTGGGACGCTCATGGGCCAAGGCTTCCCAGTTCTCAGTGCTTAAGTTACATTTTTTTAGATTCACTTTGAGAACATCTTTAAACCTCTTTTGCTGTCCACCGATATTCCATTTTCCATCCTTAAGTCATAACAAGCCCCAATTCAGGAAAAATAGCAGGAGAGCAAAGCTGCATTTCCACCAGATCATCCTCTGCAGACCTGGCTCAATGTGATTGCATTTCCTACAGCTCCCATTGAGTACCACCACTTATTTTGTTCCCCAAGCGGCGGTTTCTGCAATCAAAGAATGTGGCATACACCCAGGAACTTCTAGGGCCTGTAGGGAGCTTCCCACATGGTGCTTTTGCCACTTCTAGGATCTAATGTGTCTACAGCTATGCCTCTTTTTGAGCTGTGAAATGGCACCACTCTCTGTTAATAGGAGTCACACTCCATCACACTGGAACAGAAACACATTTTCATTCATTATCTATAATAAAAGAGGTATACACAAATGTGTCCTCCCTGCATTACTTTTCCCCATCCCCATTACTTGAAGAGACAATGGTGTACATATTACTTCCTGAAGCTGTTTTAACTCATTCTGACTGTGATTTCTTTCCTTTTTGTGACACAGGTCATAGTGGTGTCTGTGTTTATAGGCACAGTAGCAAATGAGATGCCATTGAACCCAATGTATGGTATTATGATACAGAGAAGGCTTACTGAGAAGAATCTAGTATCTTGTCAGACAAGTTGGCAGCATGTTTAGCTTTCCTGTCTGTATTATCACAGAATTCGTACTGGAAGGGGTGGGGAAGAATGGCAAAGAAAACAAAGTGTAACAGAACTTTCCAGGAACACATGAAGATATTTACAGTGCAATTACGTATGTGTCTACTCAGAAGTAAGTCTCATTGAGTTTAATGAGGCTTACTCCCAGGTAACTGAGTACAGGATTGCAGCCTTGGTTTTATTTTGAAAGCACTATCTATAAATAGCATGTGCTTAGCCTTCTCAATAAGGCATCTCTCTAACGCCATCATCAAATGCTACAAGGCCATTTGATTGGGCAAGTGGAAGAAGGAAACAGGTGTAAATCAGAATGCATAGGTTTCTGTAGAAAGTTTTGTGCTGGTTGCTATGCTGCTAATCAGCTGCAGGGGATTATTATCTGACCATCTGAATACTTAATAATAGATTTCCCTCATTCATGTTCAATGAGTGGGAAGCCATAGAATAATACCTTGAAAAGGCATGTTATATATATACTGTATATATGGGTGGATTTTTCACTCTTACCCATCTGGCAGGGAGGGGCATCCTCCAAGTATCTTCCAAAAGGCCTTGTTAAGCTTCTAAGCAAACATTCTTATTAATGTAACAGCCTGTAGATCATGTACATCAATGGTTTTGCTGAGACTTTAGGGGTTTGACTGTTCCAATGTCATAGTCCTTTTCATGTAAACTATTCAGATCATCATGCTTCTCCCAGCTTTTCCCCTCCATTTGGAAGTGCTATCAAACTGGGCCTACTTAATTTAAAAGGATTCGTCTTTTCTTTGCCATTCTAAACCTTAGTAAGAACGTAAGAAAAGCACAATGTGAAACTGATTTCCCATGAAAGCTAGAACAGCAACATAATGAAAATGTGACAATCCTTTTGTGGAAAAAGAATAAGAATTAAAAAAGCGAGAGCTGAAAGGCAAGCATTGGCATACAAGATTAAAGTTGGCAAGGAAGGTACTGGTATTTTGACCTAATGGGAGCTGTAAATGGAATAACGAAGTTAACTGACCCTATGCTAGTTTGAAAATGGCAGCTTTCTCAAAGAAAGGTTGCATTTACAGCTGCTGTCCACCAATTATATTTGTTCATACAATATCCTAAATAATTCCCCCTTTTGGAAACGAAGCCCGAAGCAAAACAGTTTCATTTCAACATCAGCTGTGCTGTCGATAGATTTAGAGCCAGTTGGTTTGAAATGACAGCAAATAATCCTGAACAATGGGTCCCCTGGTTTTACATTTCTCTTAATTATTGTTGAATAATCCTCTTTTTCTGAAGCCTGTTAACTCATGTTTTGCTCCTCCTTTTGCTGCTTTATGCTGCAGATTTTAAAAAAAAAGACATTTCTGGAAGGAAATCTAAGCCCACGCTTCTTGCTCTTTAGGGACCCACTCAAGTAGAGTTATGAACAGCTCTGGTAATGTAAGTACCAGCCAATGCAGATTTTAAACTGTGCTTCCCTGCTCTGTGAATCCCTCCTACCGTTTCAAAGTAAATAGCTTTCTGTCCTACCTGTCAGCATTTGATCAATGTCTTTTTGATGACACAATGAGTTCTGCAAAAACAGCAGGAGAAAAGATGGAGATGATTAAAGCATACATTAAAAAAAAGGAGGGGGAGAATCTGTATAAGCTGTAGAGGGAAGGGAAGGAGGTGAGAGCAAATATACTTAAGCAAACTTGAATGGAAGCATATTGAAGGGACGTAATATGCCAATCGCCTGCCATAATCATAAAATTAGGCACTACATGTAGTATTTACCCCCAGCTCACAACTGTAATCCTTACAAGTGGTTGCTTCCTGATACATGAGCCAAAGTCTCTCTGTGAAAAGCAAGCAGCATACACAGCTCATTCCCCACCCCCAAGCACTTAAGGGTCATTAGTCTGGCACTGCAGAAAACAGATTCTTCATTTTTTTCCTGCCTTAGCCTAGTTTCTCTGCTAAGACTTTTGTAGGAAATGCTGTAGTGTGCAGCCAAGAGATGATTGATTAAGAAAGAAGGCACAGAATTTGGGCATCCTGAAGAGAAAAAGAAAATATTCCACTGCCTTTCCTATGATGAGTCAGCATAAATCAATTTTATTTATGTAGTAACAGTTGAATACTAACTACCCAGCATCATCTGCTGGAACAAAATTTATGATGTCTATCTTTAGGTTAATATTACTTGAACATTTTGTGCCTGAATAATGTATGCATTTGTCTATCTTGAGTAATCTGGTCACAATTGCTTGTTACTTTATTTTATTTTATTGCAAAATACAGCCCCGCACTGGTTAGAATTCTATCCGATCCTCCAAAAAACCTCCAGTCTATAATTCTTGTTAATTTCAAACATTCACCTTACTGTGTTCTCTAACCAATTTAACTTAACTGTAAACTGCAACATGCCTGCAGCACTGCCTCCCTGCCCCCACTCCTGCTAAGGCAATTGTTTAGAAAGTCTTGCTGCACCATTCATGCACCAATTCCTGCCTTAATCTACATCTCCTGCCTGCCCCCACAGAACCAACTGAAGCATGTTGCCTCACTCTGCTGCAATATTTTTGAGGAAAATCAGTAACATGGCTTAAATATTGCAATGGGTTCTTTGATCATTCCTTTGTTAGGGACATTCCTTGGTAAGAGCCCAGGATGGTTAGTTGATGGTTCCTCAATGAAAGCTAACTGGTAGAAGATGCTATTAAATCTCTCTTGAGCATAAGTCATCAGAGCTTGAAGGTAGTGACCCTCCCCCAGCTATTGGGGGTGGTGGTGATGTGTTCTAGCAGAAGGACTGCTGCCTGGTAGGAGTGCATATGCTTCGCCCCTTCTTATGTTGTACTTGCATATCTGCAAACAAAGTGAACATTACAAAAATGGCCCAGATCTCTGGTGCTCCCTCCTCCACAAGAAACCAAATGCTGCCGCACTGCATGAAGACTCAATACAAAGTGCAGCAGGCTCCCAACTGCAGAGGTTTAGGCCCAACATGCAGAGGGAGATGGGAAAAGGCAGCTGGAAATGTGCTGGAGGGGTGAGGCCAACAAGAGTATTCCCCCTTGCACGATGGGGAACACACAAGTGAACACTTGAACAAAGCTATAGGAAGAGAGAGAGAAACAGCTCTCAGCAAACTACTTGAGCAAATGTCTGGTTTCAGGGCCAGTGAGGTCAGTTGTACCTGATGGTTACAGCATTAGTAAGATTTCTGATGCATGTAAGCCTTGTTGTAAGGTTATATCAGTGGGTTGGTTGTAGTAGTTACACTGTTGCCTAGGCATGTGTTTTATGTGTAGGCCACCCTGGAGTTATAGATCGCTGAAAGGCGGGATAGAACTAGAATAAATAAGTAAATATATTTTCCATCTTATAAATAGAGTGGTATCTCAATATGACAATATCTTATTGAGAAGTCAATGAATCAGCTCCTCTACAAGTGGGCAGTGTCACATAAGGCCATAAGGCTTGTTCAGATGTTACACTGAACACAGGTACAAGCTGTCTCTACATGTGTATATATGTGCTTGTGTGAAACAGAATACACTTGTTGATTTGTACAGCTCAGCTATTGTCTACACAGGTACATAGACTGTATACTCATCAAATGTACATGTGAATAATTGCATGCGTCAGCTCAATTTTTTGTGTATATAATAGGGTTGCCAGGTCAGAAGCATCCCAAAACCTGAGATGTCACGGGGCAGGCCCTAGTGATGTCACGAAGCGGGCCCTAGTGACATCACGGGATGGGCCCTAGTGATGTCATTAAGCATGATACATGATTAAGTATCAACCACAGATGCCTTTCCTGTCCAAAACATCTTCTCTTGACTTCTGTGCAAGAACCCAGTAAATTATTTGCAAATTTCAAGAGATGGAAACATAGGGATATTGGGTGGTAGTTGTGGTGCACACGCGAGAGAGAGAGAAAGGCAGAAAAGAAAAGCTATTGCAAAAAGGAGTTTTGGTGTATTCTGGGAAGTGTGTGTGTGTGGATTTGCTGCACAACTTCTCCACTCTAGGCTGTTTTTTGCCCTACCTTTGAGCTGCAGTCAGCAGCATAAGTAACTGGCTGAACATTTTCAACTGGCAAATGCCACCTACTTTGTGAGAAAGATTTATTTGCATGACTGAACAAAATAACTAGATCCTATAATGCTTTGTGTAGCCCAAGGCTATGCAAGTTTAGTCAGAAGTAAGTCCCACTATGTTAAATAGGACTTGCTCCCATAAGTGCCCATGCACACGTACACACATAATCCCATACACTCCTACTTGGGTGCAGGGAAATCCCCACTGAACATACTGGAGCTTACTGCAGAGTAAACTTGCATAATTTCTTCTCGAGTTTCCAGAAAATCCTGCAAATTTTCCAGTAACTGCAAACTAAGACACATATAGCAGTTATTGCAATTAATTTCCATTTAAAAAACATCTTCCCACTACTGGCTGGGTTCACACATCATGGTCAGCCATAAAGGACAAGCAAATCAAGTCCACTTTAGTTCTACTCATACTTCTCATGAAGGTGGAAACAAGCCACAACCTCTGGTTTCACATTATATTTGATCCAGGGACTGTGTTTTCATTCCCAACAAGCCATAATATGTAGCCAAAGTTTGTTTTGGAGTGCCCTAGGTTGGTGAAGCCAGTAAGTTACATTAATTTTGACAGCTACTGGAAATAGTCTTTCCATTCTCCCAACATTGTTCCCAAAACTATGCCACGATACCAAAAATACACTGCACAAATCAAGGGCAGGAGAACACCTCTACCAAGCTCAAACTTCATAACACAAAGAACCGGAAGGACGTTTCCAGAAACAAACATTTCACCATGAAATGTAATTTAGGAGCTGACTAATAATGAGGACATTTAAATCCTATTAACAACTGAGTGACTCAAAGGGCTATGAAATTTAGGCTTGAGAAGGAAGAATTACAAACATACATTAAAAAGCAAGCCTATGCACAACTACTTGAACTCAGTGAAAGATTTATGAGCCTATAAAGCTGCCTTATACAGTGTCAGATTATTGGTTCAGTCGGCCCACTCTGAACGGGTGCTAGCACTACAGGTGTCAGGCGGAGGAATCTCGCTCATCACCTGCTCCCTGATCGGAGATGCTAGGAATGGATCTAGGAAATTCTGCATGCAACTCAGGTTCTGGCCCCTCCCCAAGTTAGGACCAGACAACACGAGGCAGACGAAGTTGTTCACAAAACCTAACGACAGAAAGGTGCTACAAACAAGAAAAAGGGGCACAAGCCAAATAAAAAAGCCATGTGCAACATTAAAAATGTTGCAGCACCTAAGACTCCACAGAGAAGTAAAGAAGAATTTCTACCATTTTGCATCCTATTGGAGATGGGACCAAAAAGCCACATGATAAACAGTTTAATTTTTCCAGCACAGCCTCCACTTGGATAACCCAGAGGCAAATAAGAGCAATCCTAGTAGCTTATGCACTGAGTCAGAAAAGGGTGGCCTTAAGGCTTCTGCTGGGGAAAGCTACCGACTCCTGGAACAAACATCCACGAGAGAATACAGGTCAGAGTCTACCTTCACAGTCCTTGCAGGGTGAACATGAATAATGCATTGTGGCACATGTTCCAAAACACACACATGGAGTATTAGATCAGCTTCAAATTTCTTCTGGGAATTTCACCCATATGGAAGCAGAAGCAGACATGCTCCCAATAAAAGCTGATTTGCTAATCTGCAGAGCTAAAAATACTTCTATATCTCTATAAGCAACAAAAAATTAAAAACCAGCATTAAGAGGTTAGGCAGCATTTCTTCACAGAACTAATCTTTTAAAAAACAATTCTTAGGAACCACCATAACATTTATATGTGATCTGTGCCACCTGGCATCTGGGATTCTTCCAATACTAAACCAGTATAAAAAGAGAAAGGATGGGAATTGTGTCACAAATTTCTGGTTGCAAAGCAGCAGGTCAATCTAAGACAGTGGGTCACTACTCAGTTTGAAGCTCCCAAGGTTTCATCCACAACACACTTGCAGCAGCATGAGGTGCCATCTCACTTTGCTCAAAAGGATGTATGAATGAAACAACCAAATATGCAGGCCAGTTTGGTGGATCTTTCTCACATGGCTATTGTCAGGCCAGGAAGGAAGGCTACGTCATCATCCACACACACTCTCAAGCAGCATGGGATCGCATTGTACAGAAGTGGTTCTCATAATGCTACATGAGTGTGAGAGAATGAGGACATTGCTTGCCTTGGAAAGTGACCAGAAGCAACACAGGACAGCAGCCGACCCTTTATGGACAGAGGAGAGAACATGCACTTGGGTAAGCTACTTATCTTCATCAGGAGAATTTCTGTTTCAGCTAAGATGCACAAATATGCAACATATGTATTTGGGTCTAATTCCAGCTAAATATATACCCACCTTCCTACAACAAAAACCTATTATTATTATTAAGCTCCAACATAAAAAAAACATTAAAAAAAAAAGAGATACGCACATTTTCTCCTTGGAGGTTTGGATTTCCCAAAATGCCCATACATAACTTTGTAGAAGATCCCCACACACAAGCATACATACATACATATACCCAAGGAGTAAGGTAACAAAACAACATCCTCCTGGCCAGAAGCCTGTCCAGCTTTGACACTGGTGCAGACAAGATGCATTTCTGATGCTAGTTTTAGTTTTCTCCCATGTTTAAAAATTATGGCACACACACACTTTCTGAGCGAGTCTTAACCAAATCCAACACCATCTGAGAGACTCAGAGGGGGGGGGGAAACAGAAACAGGGCTTCCCATTTTTTCCCCAGCAGAAGGGAAGCAGCCAAGGGCCACAGCCACGGCCTAGCTTTCCTCCTCCTCAGCGTCACCCACAGCTCTGAGTCTTGCCCATCGAAGAAGACGAAGTCCCCATCGCAGATGCATTTGGTGCAGGTCAGGCAGCACAAGTGGTGTTGCAGAATGGCCATGACAGGCCCTTGGTCCCGGACTCCACCTCAGGGGGCTCTGCTCCTTCAGCAGCGGTGGCAGCCATAACGCCAGGCTGTCCTTGCTGCTGCTCCACCGTGCCGGACCAACTGCTGCCCCTGGGAGATGCCATGTTGCCATTAGGCTTGCGGTGCCCCGCAGGCAAATAGGACTTTGTTTTCAATCTGAGGTATGATGGGAAATGAAAAGGAAGGAGGGAGGGTGGGGCTGAAAGAATGGTGATGATGCACTAGGGGGCATGGCTGAGAGGGATTTAGTCTTACCCATGGGTGTCCGGCTGTTTTCTCTATTGACTTGGGAGCAGGGTTTGCCTCTCGGACGTGCCAGAAAACCAGAGATCAAGGGAAAGAGGGGCGCTTTGGCCGGAGGTCCAGAGAGGACCCCCAAAAATCTGGTAACCCTAGTATATAAGCACACAGATTGTACACTCATTGAACATAACATGTGGACATCTCTATAGTGATTCAGCATACCAAGTACTAGAAGCTGGTAAACAAGGGGCAGCTAAGAGTCAAGAGGGCAGGCCAAAGGAAGAAGAGGATATTGCTGCTTAGCTGATGGTGCATTGTTCCTCCTGGCTTATCTAATATCGTGGTGTTTCCTAGACACACTACCTGCAATAGGAGTAGCTCCATGTGTGTCTCTGAGCTTAGACTTTACAAACCTTTACTGCATGGCTCATGAAAAAATGAGAATAGATTGCCTTCAAGTCAATTCCGACTCATGGCAGCCCTATAAATAGGGTTTTCATGGTAAACGGTATTCAGAGGTGGCTTACCATTGCCTTCTTAGGCTAAGAGGCAGTGACTGGCCCAAAATCACCCAGTGAGCTTCATGGCTATTTGGGGATTCGAACCCTGGTCTCCCAGGTCCTAGTCCAACACTCTAACCACCACACTCTTATAAGGTCTATTTTATTTGCAAAATCATATCAAAGTATGCAGATAAAAACGTTTATACACTGCATGTGTATCCTTATATATTTCAGAATTATCATATGGTAACTGTTTCTGTAATGAAAAATAGTTTCTCAGTCCAAATACAAAGCATTTTAAATACCAGTTTTACTTCTCCATCACAAAGTGACCTTTCTACAAATGCAATGTAACCCTTTAAATGACGGCTCATGAAATGAGAGGGAACAGACTTGTAAAACATGCTGACAAATGCCATCCTTGCTTAAATTAAAGAATCTAGGGAAGCATTTTCTTAGACCTTTTTCACCTCCTTCCACAATATCTTGCCAAGCTGACAGCCACTCTGTACAAAGGACTATTGGCAGGGAATTTCTTTAAATAATTAGCCCAAGGGACATTTGAGCTTTTGCCAAGTGGCTGCTTCCCATTTGCTGCTTTTGGTGTTTTGTAACGGCAGGAGAAGAATTCCAGAAATAAATATATAACGGAGTCAGAAAGAGGCGTGCCTTAGTTGAGAGCAGTGAAGCAGGTCAACGTTCAACCAGTGCAGTTTCCCCATTACTGCCACAATTTAGGCTGTGTACACACCCAAGTGTTCATGTGCACATGGGTTGCACAGTTCCATTTTTTGGTGTGTACTTTTGTGCACATCTGTTCACTCACGAGCAATTTCAACTGAACTCTGCCTCAACATTTCGCAGCCACAAAACAGTGGATTAAATTTTTTTTTAAGTGTCATGCCCAGACCTACTGGTAGCCCACGCTCCCTGAATTCTAGAAACCTGAGGTCCATTATGGGCATCCGCTATGGTATATGCTTAAGTGCACACAGCCACTTTTTTAATACAAGTTTTTCAATCAGATTTGCACAAAACAGCAGGTAAAAAAACCCTAAACAAACATATCTGTAGCACCTGGCCCCACCAGCATCCCACTGAGGAGTGCCTCGCCAATGGAAGGAAGGAGTATAATGACAGATGGCATCCAGCAACATATCACCACATCCCTTAAAAAAACCCCCACCTATGCAATGGGCTTCAGTGTGTCTACAGTTGGGTAACATGATTTTTATGTTGGATTTTTTTCTTAGCGCATTATCTGCAGCTTGGAAAAAATCTGAATTAAATGGAGGGGGGAAGTCTGGGCTGCCACTTGGATGAGGACACTGTGAACACATACACATGGGAAGCATCGAATCGACTTTAAAATGCCCTGTGTGTACAACTGTAATGAGAGTACACATATGGAATTTATTACAGCTCTGAAAAGAACAAAACCCCCAAACCTTCTGTAACAGGTCTACCTAAATAAATTTGGTGTCCTAGTGAGCCTCTGCTAGTGTGCACAGACACAAAAGCACATAATGTGAGTGTAATAGTCACTTAGATGCAGGACGTTCAGCAGGTTCCATTTGTCTCACTCCCACTTAACAAGCTGCACCTGCCAAAATCCCCTTCTCTGCAGAAGGTGCAGGAACCCTGACCTTGTTTGCACCTGAGCCAGTGCTTACTATTTCCCCACTTTCCTTTACAATAGTTAAGATAATTTCTATTTCAGTATAAGGCATTTAGTGGCAGGACTAAATTATATCATTTAAAAACATCTTGAAGATGCTCTGGATTGTATCTGGCAAAGTCAGAGTAGACCTATTGCTTTCAATGGGTTATTTGAGTATGACTTACTCAGAGACAACCCACTGGAGTGTGCAAAGCAGGCAATCAGGGGCAGCTACAGCAATATTTTCTTCTGTGCGAACAAACAACATGAATAGCAACTTTTATTCATTAAAATCAAAATAAGACAACCCTAGGAAAATACCAAGCGCCCTTTGATCATTTTCTCACAATAACAGTAATTTTTAAAAGGGCCCATCCTGTTTCTGTTCACAAGAGAAGCCCACACTGACTAGGCAAAACAGGAGAGAGGGCTCTAGTGTACGTATTACATTTATCAGAGAGCCAGTTTGAGTGGAGCATACAAAGGAAAATAGCTGGAAGGGGCAGCCATAATACTATTTTACTCTATGCTCTGTTTGTGTGTTTTACAATATATAGTCAGAAGCCCTCTTGTGCTTTTGTTCCCTCCTGAGCTTATTCAGGTGTAAGCATAAAAAAGCCAATGCCTATTGGAGAAGGTCATTGTTACATATTCATTTCATTTTAAATAATTGACAATGCTTCCTCACTATGGCTACATTAATTGCTCTCAGGTGTTGGGGAAATTGTTCAGAGCCTGGCCTTTTAATTTGGATCTTTTCCTTTTTTTAAAAAAAGCGGCATACTGATTTGCCCTCTGCTCAGTACAAAAACAGGCAGCAAAGCTCTTTTTAAATGGCGGTTAGCAAAGGTGAAAGGAATAAGAGTTTGAGTGTGAACACTGTACATGTTTTGCTGAGATACACACAGCAGAAAGAGATAAAAGGATGTTTCAGAAAATAAGTAGTTGTAGATTGCTGTGTGTGGTTTTTTAAAAATCCATAATTTATATTCAATGGCATTTTTGTTTTCACATTAATGATCCTGCAAAGCCCTGAGTTTCCCCAGCTGTTCTTCATCTTTTTTGTGGGTGTTTAATATTCAATACTTTTCAATCTGTACTCATAACTTGGCAGCTTTTGATTGTAAGGAAGTCATCTATTTTTTATTTTATTTAAATAGTTATGACCGCCCACGAATGAATAATATATCTATGTATGCAACGAGAATAGCAGCAGAGCTCATCAATTTCTGCTCAAAATATTTGGAAACAAATTTAATTGCAAATATAGTGAAAGATAACAGTTTGAAAACTCTTGTATTAACATACACATCAGGCACAAAATGTCCTGGATAAAGGGTTTATGTAATTTACAACAATGTGGAATTTTAAAGAACTTAAGTGAGGAAAGTGGATGTATACACACTAAATAGAACAACGTAGGACGTAATGAGAGTAGGGATGAACACACACACACAGTTCAAATTGTAACTGAGCCTGCAGTTATGAGTAGCATTTCCCTATGCTTTAAAAAAAACTTTAAAAAGGAATTCTAAATTGACTGACAATTACTGCATATGCACAGTTAACTCCTAAGGAGCACACACATTTTATTGTTTTATTTGTTTGAGACATTTATATACAGCTTAATCATTCGCATTCCTAAGTGGTGTACATAAAAACAAGCCATACAGAAAATGTGTAGTGCATGGGCAGGGGAAAGTGGCATAGTATTGCATTTTCTTCCACGTACAGAGTGCTGCTCCTGTGATGGTGGTAGTGTCATGCACCAGATGAGGGAATGAAAGCCACCTGAGAGAAGGCACATGTTGTCATGGCACAGCTTCTAAAATCTCTTCCAAGACCTCTCCACCAACAGTAGAAGCAGAGCCAAACCCAGGTAGGTGACAATGTGGATTCTTGGCAAGAGCAGGAATCCAGGCAGCCTGGACTGTAATCAAGATTGAGTAGGCAGTGGCAGGGGGTGATGTTTGAGTGGAAAGAAAGAATCATGGACTGCATGGTATGGTTGTTGTAAGCCACTGTCTGGCAGCAAACCACAGTTGCCCCCTCCTCAAAACTGGCAAAAAGGGTTAATGTTGACAGTGGAAACCTATATGTGCCTACAAGTAAGTCCCATTGAGTTCAGTGGGACCTACTCCCAGACAAGTGGGTATAGAATTCTTAAATTGGTTAGTTGGCTGTAGCCCTCCAGATATCGTTGGAATCCAATTTCCAACATCTAGAGCAGCCTTTCCCAACCAGTGTGCCTCCAGATGTTGTTGGACCACAACTCCCATCAGCCTCCGCCAGCATTGCCAATGGTCAGGAAAGATGGGAATTGTGGTCCAACAACATCTGGAGGCACACTGGTTGGGAAAGGCTGATCTAGAGGGTCACAAGTTCCCCATCCGTAATGTAAGAAGTTAAGAGTGGCCAACATAAAGAGTGAACAGCCAGGTGATTGCTGCCTACTATCCAGCTGTCGGTGATTTCAGCTGAGCCTGGATAGAGATATGTATGAGTGTGTGTAGATGCTAGCCTACTGTATTGCTCACGTTCGGTGAGAAGGGAATGTGGCCCTCGGGCTGGATAAGATTCCCCACCTACAGGGCCAGACTGTTTATGAACCAGCCCATAGTTGTACAGGATTCTTACAATGGACCGCAGCAGTAGCATCTGGCCAGCCTTTTGCCATAATGAATTTGGTATGGATCATTGGCAAGAAGTGGAAACATCTAAGATGGTAACCAGAAAGAAAACAAATATCCATAGCTGATATTTTGTAATGTGTGAATTTGAATTCTGAGGTGGAGTGGGGGATGGATTTGATTTGCAAATGTGAAAAGCACCATTTTTTTCAGCTCTGTGGTTAACCCCTGGAAATGAGGTCTGTGGTTCTGCCATCTGTCCTCCCCAGGGATACAGCCCCACTTATGGGGCGGGGGATGGATTTCACAGCAGCATCACTCTGTGCTTGTGCATGTCTGCATGCATGCAAGTCACACATATACATGGGATGGGGGAGAATTTGCCCCTCCAACCTGTATCAATTTTGTCTTCTTTGTATGTGTATTATCCACCCAAACACACATCATAATTCAGTAAGCCCAGCTGTTCAGTGTTATTTACATTATGCTGCCATCCTGGCTGACCCAAAGAGCAAAAGAAAATAACAGGGCATATTTGCAGCTTAATAAAAACATTGCAGTAGGGAGCCTTTCCTGAACCGTTACAAGCAGTTGCTTGGAAGCGCTTTTGCTGATTTAACAAACTGGTTTGGACAAATGTTTTACATGCTTGCTCTAATGACATTCAGATGTCCCCTCCCCCTCCTGTTTCCTTCCCATTAGCATTTGTTGCTCAGGAGGAAATGTGTCCTTGCCCAGTCATGCTGCAGAGTGGAAATAAATAAATAAGTAAATGAAATGAAATGAAATGAAATGAAATGTGATGCGCTTGCATGAAGGGGGGAATAGCAAGGAGTGCACTGACTACTCCTGACAGATGGGGGGGGGGAAGTCAATATGATGTGTCTGAGACAGCCCAGGCTCTGCACTGCAGAATAAATTACATGATTCGTTGAATGCTTGGGCTTCACACAGACATACACAAAATTGGAAAGATAAAAGCTTGCATTGGCTTCAGATGATATTTACTGCTTGATGGATTTACTAGCAGCCCCGGCACAGTCGTACTGTATTGAATTATTGGCCTCTATTTAGCTGTGTGTCCGTCGAAGCTTGAGTGTCCATTTAAGCGTAAGTGAGCTGGAGCCCTGCCAGAGCTTTCTAAAGCTGTGGGTACAGAGGAAGGTGCAATCGAATGCCAAGCTGCTTGAATAATAGGGAACTGAAAGGGTAGACAACTAAGCAAGCTGTGCCTTTTTTGCTTATCAATATTAATCTCAAAATAAATATTAATGGAGGCCACCCAGCACATCAGGATTCCTTTAAAAAAAAAAATGTTTATCTTTGTATCACACACACACACACCAATGGCTGAAAGTCACAGTTCCTCCAAAGAGGATGTGTGTGAGAGAGGCCATTAGCTTTATAAGCTATCCATTGTCTCACCAGCAAGGGTCCTACACGGCAAGGAAGGCAGATGAAATGCTGGCTTTAAGGAAGTGTTCAGACCTGCCTGTAGTATATGATTAGGATAGTAATATACTGCATAAAGGAATATTGCTACAAATTCATGATTTTATTGTTCTGAAGCAGTGCTGTTAAGAAATAGCATTTCAATCACAAAGAACTGCAAGTGAGAGTCACACCCTGAAGGGCTTTTTGGAACTATAACATAGAAAAGAGAAGTCAACCAGTTAGTTGCTTTAATACTTTTTCAGTAGAATAATAGAATCATAGAGTTGGAAGGGGCCTATAAGGCCATCAAGTCCAACCCCCTGCTCAATGCAGGAATCCAAATCAAAGCATATCCGACAGGTGGCTGTCCAGCTGCCTCTTGAAGGCCTCCAGTGTTGGAGAGCCCACCACCTCCGTAGGTAATTGGTTCCATTGTCGTGCCTCTCTAACACTTAGAGAGTTTTTCCTGATGTTCAGCTGAAATCTGGCTTCCTGCAACTTGAGCCCATTATTTCGTGTCCTGCACTCTGGGACGATCGAGAAGAGATCCTGGCCCTCCTCTGTGTGAGAACCTTTCATGTACTTGAACAGTGCTATCATATCTCCCATCAGTCTTCTCTTCTCAAGACTAAACATGCCCAGTTCTTTCAGTCTCTCCTCATAGGGCTCTGTTTCCAGTCCCCTGATCATCCTCGTTGCCCTTCTCTGAATCTGTCCCAGTTTGTCTGCATCCTTCTTAAAGTGTGGTATACAGAACTGGATGCAGTACTCAAGATGAGACCTAACCAGTGCTGAAGAGAGGGGAACCAGTACTTCATGTGATTTGGAAACTATACTTCTGTTAATGCAGCCTAAAATAGCACTTGCCTTTTTTGAAGCCACATCACACTGTTGGCTCATGTTCAGCTTGTGATCAGCAACAATCCCAAGATCCTTCTCGCATGTAGTATGGCTGAGCCAAGTATCCCCCATCTTATAATTGCACATTTGGTTTCTTTTTCCAAGGTGTAGAACCTTGCACTTATCCCTGTTAAATTTCATTCTGTTGTTTTCAGCCCAATGCTCCAGCCTATCAAGATCTCTTTGAATTTTGTTTCTGTCTTCCAAGCTATTAGCTATCCCTCCCAATTTTGTATAATCTGCAAATTTGATAAGCATTCCCTGCACCTTCTCATCCAAGTCATTAATAAAAATGTTGAAGAGCACTGGACCTGTGATCAAGGCCTGTGGTACTCCACTTGTTACTTCCACCCAGTTTGAGAAAGAACCATTGATAAGCACTCTTTGAGTACGACTCTGTAGCCAACTGTGGATCCACCTAATGGTTGTTCCATCCAGCCCACATTTAGCTAGCTTGCTAATCAGAATATCATGGGGCACTTTGTCAAAAGCTGATTGAAGTCCAGATATATTATGTCCACAGCATTCTTACAGTCTACCAGGGAGGTTACCCAGTCAAACAATGGGATGAGATTACTCTTGCAGGATTTGTTCTTGATAAATCCATGTTGGCTTCTAGTAATCACTGCATTGTTTTCAAGGTGCTTACAGACTGACCGCTTTATAATCTGCTCCAGAGTTTTCCCAGGGATCGATGTCAGGCTGACTGGTCTGTAGTTCCCAGGTTCCTCCTATTTGCCCTTTCTGAAGATTGGGACATTAGCAGTCCTCCAATCATCTGGCACTTCACCCATCTTCCACGATTTTGCAAAGATAATAAACAGTGGTTTCAAGAGTTCTTCAGCCAGTTCCTTCAATATTCTAGGATGCAGTTCATCAGGCCCTGGAGATTTGAACTGGTTCAACATGATTAGGTATTCCTTGACCATTTGTCTATCAATCTCACGCTGCAATCCTGCCCCTTCAACTTCATGTTTCCCAGGAGGATCATAGACCCTCTTTTGGGAGAAGACTGAGACAAAGTAGAAACTGAGCACTTCTGCCTTTTCTTCATCATCTGTTATCATTTTGCCATCCTCATTGAGTACCCGCTTAGTGGTGCCGGCTTAGCCCATTAGGTGGCCTGGATTCTGTGCTTTATTATTATAATTGTTTTGAAAGCAAGTCTTTAGCCAGAGATACAAAGCAAAATGTGGGGGCAATTATCTGCCCATTTTGTGAGAAATCAGCCTATTCCTGCCTTCCATTGTTCTTAGCCAATGAGGGACTCCACAGCTGTCCTGGGAAAATCAAGAATTATAGTCTGCTTGCCTGCTTTATATGCAAAATCTAGTTTAGAAAACTGTACATGCTGACTTGATCAACACAGGCAGCCTTCATCTCAATTGCCTCTGTGTCTCAGGGTATGTGTCTTAAATGGTGAATGCAATGGGAGTGTCTGCCTGCCATCATGGAGGATGGAATAAAAGGGTATGAATCCACCAAACGATCCTGCTCCTGAACAAATACAAGATATAAAAGCAAACCTTTCAGTAGAAAAGGGTGCAATATTAGCATTTTCATTTTTCAGCCCTATCCCCACCCTGTTAAATGGTGCTTACTCCCAAGTAAAGTTGCATTGGAATGCAGCCTCACTCACCGTGTTGCCTGGCAGAGCCTCTGTTCAGCAGTATAGAAAAGGCTAAAAAGTATTTTTTTAAATGTATATCCTTTTTCAAAATGACTAGAAGGCACCTCCCCACCAAAGATCACCCTACTTCATTTCCTCCCCAGGGATGGATGGGTTTGTGTGTTCATGTGTGTACAACACACACACACACATTCAATGCAGAAGGGGGTGTAACTCCCCCCCATAGGAATGCCTTCCCCCACCTTAAGACTAATAGGAATGAAACAGCTGCCCTGTTTAATGCTAGCACATGTTACCAGGTCTCTAGAATTCACTGAATTATTTTATTTTATTTTTTAAAAAAGAGGTGCCAGCAGTCAAGTCTCCATCAAGTTCCAGCTATGCTTCTTCTCGGCCTGATCTGGTGTGTGAGATACTTCTCACATGCTCAGACACTTTAGATAAGATTATTGAAGAACTGATAATATTGAAACCTTTATCTCTATCTGTTTTACAAGTTGTAGTGGTGTGTTCATTTCACATTTTCTAATTGTTGGTACAGACAACCTCTCGGTCACAATATTTCTTTAAATTGATGCTTTGCTGAAAGTGTGGTGTAAAATACAGAAAAGCTAAATGGTGCTAAATGGTGCTTCAACTGCATGTCCGCTGGCAAAGATTGGATCCTGTTTGAAGGCTTCAACAATGTTTCTAAAAAAGATGCTGTACTCTGTCAGATTCATTTACTTGTGCCTCATGTTTAGTATATGTTCTGCAGGAATGAGGTATTTTCCATTTCATATTTCTTATGAAATGTCTGCAATAAAATATTTATCACAGTAAAGAATATTCCACACACTTATAAACACCTGTACTTTATAGCAGTCTGTATAATTTGTTAGCTTATTCTAATATAAGCTGCCCATACTGGCCTTTTGAAATATATGTCCACATGGTGTTTCATAAGGAATGCTAAAAGAGACCCTGAGGGCTAATGTGTATGTTCCTATTTTGTGACATTTGCTCCTGGGCAAATTAGTTTATGCCTGAACTATTGTCAATTGTCCTAATGTGATCCCAGAAGTAGACTGCAATGGACAATGTTGTAGATGATCTCTAATTATATATATGGAACTCTCTCTAATCAATATTTATCTTGATTGTTCATTTACTTTACTTAGATTTGCAGCCTGATCCAGTCCTGGTCTTGTGGCCAATAATATACACTCCTCTGGTTTTGTATGGATGTGTTTAAAAATGTCTACTGCATCTTATAATCTTTTCTAAACAAATGGTCAAGACAGTTTAAACCAGTTAAAACAATGCAAGTAAATAATAGCATTAAAAGGAATCACTACTAAGAACATTTAAAAGTAACTTGATAATGGCCAATTAAACATTACAATGCATACATTTGAGGTGGATGACAGTAAAAGCTTTTCATCTAAAACCTAATACAAAATTAGAGTCCTCTTTGGCAATGCATTGATGAAGATGAATTAATTTAAGATTGCTTTATAATTTCTAAAGAACTCTTATGCAGTGTAATCCTATGCACTGTGTCCATTACTTGAGAATAAGCTCTATTGGACTCAGTGGAATTTACATTTCAAGAGAATAGTCACTATGGGGGCAGGTGGAGTTGGCTAATAGGAATTATGTTTCTTAGGGATTTCTGCCATATCAGATTTCAAGTTTCTAATCTGCTTTCTTCATCTAGTAATGTGATTTGCTTCACATATGAAACTATTAAGGCTCTTCTGGGACATCATGTTTAGTTTGTGACCGAGCTAGGGCAAAGAAATCTCCCAGATTCCCAGTGACATGTATTTATAAATTAATGATTTCTATTTTGACTGTCATAATCTATCGTCTCTAGAATGTGATATTCAAAGCCAGGAGCTGAGCAGCTGCGTTTTGTACCAACTGAAGTTTCCAAACTGCCTTGAAGGCAGCCCCAGACAGAGAATATGATAGTAGTCTAGTCTGGATCTCACTAGTACATGAACAACTGTGGCAAGATCTGCCCTCTCTAGGTATGGTTGCATTTGGTGGATCAGCCTAAGCAAATGAAAGGCACTCCTGGCCATAGTCACCACCTGTGCCTCCCCAGTGAGCGCCAAGTCCAGGAGTTCCCCAACGCTGGGGACTTTATATTCTAGTGGGAGTGCAAACCCACCCAAGACCATTTGTAAATCCTCCATCTGGAATAGCTGTTTTCCCAATAACTGTGCCTCTGTTTCACCTGGATTAAGTTTTAGCTTGTTTAATTTTATTCAATCCAACCTCCAAGCACCAGCCTCAGGACCCAGCCTCTCTGGGATGAGTAGATGGAAAAGAAAAGTAGTGCTGCATGTCATCTGCATACTGATGGCACTTCAGGCCAAGCCTCCCGCTGACTTCTCTCATATAGAAGCAAAATAGCATGGAGGACAAGGGTGCTAATAATTCTGTCACATCACAGAGGTCTATGACATCATCAGCCTGTGATAATGATGATGAATGATCTGTTGGAGAGCTCTGCACATGCACAGTCTAGCTTTCACATGAATGCTTCCAGTCCATGACAGGTCATCTGATATATGTGCAGAAGTCTCCAGTGAATCCATACAGAGGCACAAACCATTGGCCCACACAATACAATACTTCCATGTAAGGTTTCACCAATTTGGCTGGCTTTGCGTTAACCAGTGGCCCCCTGACTAGGGAGCTGGACCTGATGACCTTAGAGGACTGTTCCAACTGTACTGTTCTATGATTCTTATCCAACACTGAGCTTCAGAGACATTTAGAGTGACTCTAAAGCACAGTGGAACTGTAGGAATGAGCCCCCACCCTCCTCCTCTGCTTGGAACTAAGGAAGGGGGGAGAGGCTCATATCTGTTGTGCTCACATCTTAAATGCTCTGAATGATGCTGAAGCCTACAGCAATTTCAGGGACAAAACCCTGCTAAGCTGGGGCATGGGGTGGGGGCTTCTTTTTGTCATGTTCAGCTTGATATTTACCATGGTTGCCGAGATAAGAAAAGGTTTTGGACTCCTGTCTTCATGCATGCAGATACCTAGGGTCTGAACAGCTCTCTGGAATCTAATTAATTCCAAGACAGGTCTGTGAACTTTGGCAGAATCATCCCCCCCTCCTTCCCTCCCTCCCTCCTTCCCAATGTTTCCATTCTCAGGATGGCTTACAATAACATATAATTTATACAAATCACATAATAAAAATATCAAATAGGTTAAAACTGCTGAGCAGCACAACAAAACCAGTTCCAGCAAAGATTAAACCTAAAAGCATAGGATTTTTTTTTAAAGTATTGCCCATAATGCTGAAAAGACATCAAAGCAGGTGTAGGCAGGAGCCTCCTGACCTTCAAAGATGGACAAACCTCAGAGTACGATCTTAACAGTAGGAGAACTGGTTCAGCCAAACCTTTCTAAAGAAGATGTTTATTTTGTTTTTATTATGGTCTTTGCACCTTCCCATCAATTTTATGGAGCTTGAACAAGAGATTTTCCTGGTGGATTACACCTTGGAACACCAACCCCATTAATCTATTCTAAGAAGAATTTTTAAATTCTGGTAATGTTTCATATTTATCTTTATAGCAGTGCACAAAAATAAGGGATGAGGGTTTGGGATCAGGAATATATATATTCCTAAAATGCCCCCCCCCATGCAGCACTGTACAGAAAGTAACTTCTCCTATCCTGGATTTCCAGTTCTAACATTAAACAACAAAGCATATCATCCAGGAGAATTTTTTTTTTAAAAGCTGAACAAAATGTCAAATATATAAATATGTTCATGTATAGAAAACAAAAAAGAAAGACATATCTCATTGTCTTCAAGTGTATCCCATGTGTCTGACTGAATATCTTCCAAAGTAAATCAAACATCTCATTGAACTTGTTTCTACTTATCATGATCTCACTGGGAAATGAAAGGATTTTCTTCAATAGTCTGTTATAACTCTGTCATTATACTGAGTGAGGTAATTTGCTAAAACAGCTGCCTTTAATGAGTAAACCTTTCCATCTGGCAGAACCCAAACAGACACAAACAACCTCATGTCAGGAATTCTTACAAAAAAAGAAGAGAAAATCCCACCAACTTAAGTAAGGGAGGTTATTTGAACTCCAGAAGACATAAAATCTTTTTTTTTCCCTGACAGGAGGTTGCCACGATGTTCCCCTCTCCCAAAACACACGCTCTCTCTCTTCACACAAACTGGCCACAACTACTTTGAGTGCTGATAGTATGCTTGAAAAACATGATGGATTATGACATAATTTGTAACACGTTTGTAATATAAACACTCCAAGAAATGAGACAAAATTAACAGTTGCTGGAACTTGTTAGCTTTAGAAACAGCTCTTGTGGGGAGTTTGTTTTCACAATGCGATTTTTTTGGGGGGTAGACTGTGTTGGGTGCGTGGGGGAAAGTATTTTATTTTTTGATGTTGAGGGACTTTCCACTGAATCTCAAGCACTTACGGCTCACTTTATTAGCCTTGTATTTACCAATCACTGTACTTTTCACCCAGGGTTGGGGAGGGGGCAAGGAAAGAGATTAATTTAACATTTGACAGGAAGCTCAATAAAGCGGCAAATTCCACAGACAATGGCTGACTTCCTTGCGAACATGCTGTTGATTTTAATTGAAGGCCATGGGTCTGCTGTTCATTACACATTTTAGATTAAAATAAAGAAGCCAACATAGTTCATACTATATGTGCAGAGAACTGTCAACCATAAAATCATGGGATTATGGAATTCCTATTAAGAAGCCCTCTTGGCAAATCCTTTTGCATTTAAAATCAGCAAACCTATATCAGATTCCAAGTATTGCACACACATCACTATTTCTCAATACGTGTGCCAAAATGCAATATTTGACATAGTTATAAAATTGAGGAAGTCCAAAAACCTACAAACTAGCAAGAGTCACATGGTGTAAACCAGATATGGAAAGCCATTAAAGACTACAGATCACACTGCAAATTTTGAGTAAGCAAGAACTTTTGCTCACCTTGGTATATAATGCAACATACCGTGTGTACACAAATTATTATACAGCCACGAGAGTATATACACTAGCCAGCGTGGATTTTTCACATTTCCCAATGTTAAATTGAAAATACCCCCATGCCATTCTGATGCTTCCCATAAGCTCATTTCAAAACAAAACCTTATAGTTCTGAACTCAGAAACGCTTGCTTAACAACCCTCTCAATTTTCATGGCGATACACAAAACAGTCAAAGAGAATAGAGAGTTCAAAGTATAAAAAGAGAGGAAAAAAACCCAGAGCCCTTTTGGACTTTTTTCTCTGAGAGTTCTCATAATCTGTTAAAATTCATTAAACATCAGCCATATTCACAGAGTACCTGTAATCTTAATACTGACCTTGCCTATACTCTGACCTTCATCTTCTGCAGTTTAAAAGTTAAAAAAATGCCTGGCTGATTTTTAATTAATTTAAGAAATTTGGCTGGCAGCCTATGATAACGTGGGGCATGCTCAGTAAGAACCAACTGTCAGTGTTCTAAAAGCCAGAGTCACAGCTGCTTGGCTTGCCTAATCAGGGGGCCACACCCACACCAGACTTCACTTCAGACAGTCATGGCTTCCCTCAGAGAATCCTGGGAAGTGTAGTTTGTGAAGGGTGCTGAGACGAGACTCCTGTTCCACTGAGAGAGCGCCAGCAGCCAGACTGGTTTAACAGTCAGCCACTCTGATTGAAGGTCTGTGAGGGGAACAGGGCGTCTCCTAGCAACTCTCAGCACCCTTCACTAACTACACTTCCCAGGATTCTTTGAGAGAAGCCATTTGGTTTAAATTTGGGTGGGAGGTTACATGTGCCTGCTGTAGAATAAAAAGGTGAGGGAAAGCATGAAAAGGAATGATAATGTTCACAAAGTTTTCCTTTTGGAAAGGAAAGGGGCTTCCCTTCTGCCCAGTGCTCACCCACCCAATCTCCTCCCCCTCCCCTCCCCTCCCTGCCCCTTCTCTGGGTCAGTGTTGGACTATGACCTGGGAGACCAGGGTTTGAATCCCCACACAGCCATGAAGCTGACTGGGTGACCTTGGGCCAGTCATTGCCTCTCAGCCTCAGAGGAAGGCAATGGTGAAACCACCTCTGAATACCGTTTACCATGAAAACCCTATTCAAAGGGTCGCCATAGGTAGGGATCGACTTGAAGGCAGTCCATTTCCATTTTCAAACATGATTGCATAGAAATAAATCCCATTGAACTAAAAAAGTATGCAAATGATCAAACCCTCCCTCCCTTCTCCTCCCTCCTATCCCCTCCCTGTTGCCCCTTCCCTCCCTTCCCCTTCCAATCCCCTCCTTCCCCTTCCCCCTCCTCTTCCTCCTCCCCATGGTCAGTTTTACCTTTCTTAAGCATGATTGCACAGAAGTAAATACCATTGAACTCTATAGGCATGCAAATGATCAAACCTGCCCTCCCCTCCCCCTTCCTTTGCCCCCTCCAATACACTCCTTCCCCTTCCCACTCCCACTCCTCCTCCCCCATGGTCAGTTTTTCCTGTCCTAACCAGGATTGCATGGGAGTAAATCCCATTGAACTCAATAAGCATGCAAATGATCAGACCTGCTCTTCCCCTCCTTCCCCTCTCCTCTCCCTTCCCCCTCCCTCTCCTCCCCCTTCTTCCTCCTCCCCTGCCCACTCCAGCCCTCCCTCCCTCTCCCCCATCAGTTTTACCTATCCTAAGCATGATTGCACGGGAGTAAATTGCACTGAATTCAATAAACATGCAAATGATCAAACCTGTCCTCCACCCCTCCCTCTCCTGCCTTCTCCCCTCCCAGTCCCCCCTCTATGTTTCCTCCCCTCCCTCCCTCCCTCCCTCCCTCCTCCTCCTCCTCCTCCCCTCCCCATCCTCTGTGGTCAGTTTCACCTATCCTAAGCATGATTACAGGGGAGTAAATCCCACTGAACTCAATAAGCATGCAAATGATCAATCCATTCTCAGCAAACTTGCACAGGACCCCATTTCTTACCTCCCAGATTAAAAAGTGGAGAAATTCACTAATAGGCAAAAAAACTTGCGGTTTAAGAACATACCTATAGCCCACAGCTATTCTATCAAACTTTAAAAAGCAGGGAAATTGGGCAGCTATAGTGAATGCACCAGGGGAGCAGGAGACCTGAACTCCTCTCTGAGATATTGTACTGCCCTACAAATTGGTCAAAATGCAAACACAATTCGGGTTGGTCTTTCACAGGCCAATCCACTTCTTGTGTAGCTTGGAAGAATTTGGTAACGTGCCTCTGAGCATATGGTGAGTGGTGACAACACCTGTAATCAGCCCAAATAATAGAAACAAAACATGTTTTGTGCTGATCTTGTTTTAGCAGGGAGGAAGCAACATTATTAAGACAGTTGATATAGTTCAGATGGTCACTTTGAATATGTCTGATTTCCTTTGCAATTTTAGTGAAGTTTCCTATAGGAAATCATTTTCTTTTTTTTCTATTTCTGTGAATATGTGAAGTACAGCAACATTTTGCAAAATTTACACTAAAAAAACTCCAAACATAATTGTGGAATAAAGGCACTGACTTCTGCTGAATAGTCTCCAGTGGACCTCAGGAGTGTCTCAATTTGCACAAGATAAAACAGTGGGAGGTAAAATATATTCTAGCAAAATACTAGGTGTGCTCTATGTTTTTAATTGACCACGCCCACCTTGCCTTAAATAAAGTGGTTTAAACATAGCAGGCTGAAAACATGCATCCTCTTTTTCCCAACAGCTAGAGTCATTGCTGAAGTAACAACATATTGGAATCAGTCTGATTTTACATCAGACTGCAGTTTCAGATTCAACTGTTAATGCACCCAAAATAGAAATAGAACATAACCTCTAATTTGAAACACAAAAAAATGCTGTCTGCACCATCGTATGACACTGACCAATAAAAAGGCTTTGAAATTAATAAAAATAAATTTGACACAGATTTCTAGGATGAATAATGAGGGAAATGAAATTTTCTAGTTTAGATTCTCTGTAGAAACATTAGTAACACAGGAAAGAAGCAAAGTAAGAAGAACACCAACAAACATACAAAAATATAATTATCTTTGGAGATGGCAGGTGTTGCCGCCACTCACCGTATGCTCAGAGGCACGTTACCAAATTCTTCCAAACTACACAGCAAGTGGATTGGACTGTGAAAGACCAACCCAAATGGTGTTTGCACTTTGACCAATTTGTAGGGCAGTCCAATATCTCAGAGAGGAGTTCAGGTCTCCTGCTCCCCTGGTGCATTTACTATAGCTGCCAAATTTCCCTGCTTTTTAAAGTTTGATAGAAATAGCTGTGGGCTATAGGTACGTTCTTAAACCGCAAGGTTTTTTGCCTATTAGTGAATTGATACTGAAGTACGTACACAAGCCCTATACAGCTTGGGATCAGGATATCTACAAGATCGTCCCACCCCTTATATGCCAAACCAATCACTGTGCTCTGCAGGAGAGGGCAATCATCTTATCAGCGGGTCCATTCCAAATGATATAGGAATTGGGTCTTTAATATGGTAGCATCTTGTTACATATTAGACATGCACCATCTCTATTATCTTTTCAGCACACTTTGAAAACCTTCCTTTTCCAAGAAACCTTCTAAGTAGATTTTTTTTATCACAGTCTGTAGGTGTGTGATGAACTTGAAATTTGTTTTTATTATTGATGACTGTATTATTAAATCACTTTGGGTATTTTATGGGAAGCAATGCTGGTTCCAGGTTTTAGGAGGCCCTTGAATGAGATGGTCTCAATGGGCCCTGCTCTCCGTGAGTGAGACCATCTCCTTGCCACCATCAGTGCTGCTCATTTACTTGCCACACAACAGCCAGAAGGAGGGTGCCAGTCACAAAGAAGCAGAAGATGCTCCATCTCCTTGCCCTGGTCATTGTTTGCATGGTTGGAGAGGGAAGATGAAGAGGCAGCAACTACAAGATAGGAGGTAAAGCACCGGGGCCCTTACATGGCTGATACCAATCCTGCCTGCTGTGAATCCATAATCACAATTTTTAGTACAGATGTACAAACTACTAAAGCCTGGAAGTCAAGCCCGGAATCAGGACCAGCCCAAGACATTTTGTTGTTTGAGGCAGAGGAGCAAATGCTCCTCCTCAGCCCAGACAAGGTGCATTGTGTTAATTGTCAGGAAAAGTTATTTTGACACCTGAGGCAGAAAATCTGATAAGCACTTTTCCCCCTCTCTGAAAATACAATAATATTACATTAAATTACTAAAATGCCTGAGGCCGCTGCTTTAATCTGTGTAATGGTGAGGCAAGTCTTGTTTTTCCTGGAGAAACTGTCTATGAAGACAGCTGATTGGCTGGCTCTTGTGAACATCATGAAGCCAACATTCTCTTAGCAGCCTGTCTTGCTGTTCAGAGTGTTGATTGGCTTGTTCTTGTGAAAATCACACACACACAAAGATTTCCTCCCTGCCCAAATCTTTAAAAAATGTATTTTAAAAATTAAATGGATTGGCTTTGTTTAAAAATGTGCTGAAGGAACATTTACATGGATAGATATGCTGACCAGGAGGCGGGGGTGTCAGGAGATCTTAAAAAGCCCAAAGCGAAAGATTCAAAAATCATGGGGTGGAGTGGGGGTAGGAAGATCTACAATCCACACTGGAATCAAGCCAGGTTACATGTGTAACCTGTAATGGAGGAGCAAAGGTGGTGGTGGAAGTTGCAGTAGAAAAACACTTGCCTGCTGTCGAAGGGAAATACTTGGTCTCAGCCCTACATCCTTAAACCTCAGAGTGTATTTATTTTATACCACTTTTTTTTTTTTTTTGCAGAAGAATGTCAGTTGAAGATGAATACTCCCATAGCACCAATTCTGAAGCTAAGGAGAAATAGTAAGCCCAAGTGCCTCTGGCCCAAAAATGAGATTCAGTATACAGTAATACCTCAGTTAACAAAGTAGATGCATTCCTGAACATTGCTTCTTTAACAGAAATGTTGGTACCAGAGGTAGAAATAACATGGAAAGAATATGGATAGATTTCTACACCCGCTCATTGATGGTGGGGGCACATTCAACAGGAGCTTTAAAGGGTGCCTACCCAGAAACACCCCCCTCCTAATGTATTGGATCCTTCCCTCCCCAGTCCCAGGAGAAAGCCAGAGATTGCTTTAATGCAAAGCAAATACACAAGCTTGTCAATTTCACCCTAGCAAAGTAAAGGCTCAGGCTTGAAAGTTTATCCATAGCAAAGCAAAACTAGTCAGTTTCACCTTTAAAAAAGTCTTTGTGAAAAGGAGATTGGTTCCTGGTGGATTCCTTAACTGAGGTGTTACAGTAGTTGCATTTTCTGAAAGATGTAAAGCTCAAAATGCACAGGAATTTTGATAGCCTCCATGGGTTTAGACTACCAAAAAAACCCAAAAAAAGCCAGTTGAGGTTAGCCAATGTCATCCTACTGAGTTGTGCATACTGGCTTTTGAACAAATAAAGGTAAAAATGTCTGAACTATTAACCATCATAGTAGCTATTTTAAACATGTCATGAAACAAGGTAGAGTTCTGTTCCAATTGTCTCCCATCTCCCAAATGATTAATTTGGTAACATATATTGCTCTTAAGATTTTAAAAAAAATGTTGTTAGACAATTCTGAAATTCATTTTTCTTCTTCCAAACTATAGTGTGCACTGGAAAGACAAAAACCATTGTAGCAAATCTGCTTTTGATACAATGACATCTATTTTTGTAGCTTTCAATGTTATTTTAAAATGGGGAAAGTGACTTGCTGGGGGGATTGGCCCAAGGGCTTCTCGGAAACAACTTAAGTTTATAAGTGTGTTTCTAAACCAGTGCTACCTTTGAAGATTGTAGTGTGCATGTTAAGAAAGGAAAACATCCAACTCCTTAATAATAACCCCACCTAAAAGCTTCTCTCCTATGGAAAATGGGTTGTACAATAGCTAATCAGGAGGAAAGAAAAAAAGGGTGAAGGAGAAAAGTGAAATAAAATAAAACAAAACCCACTCCCATGTAGAACATTGGAAATGTGGCACTAACAAAGACTTCCCATTCCACATAGAATTAGTACTGGCAGAGACAGCTCGCAGGGTTGTGGGTGTACTCAGCTGTGCAGAGCTGATTATAGAAGATGAAAGTGCCTGGCAATTTATTTCATCTCACACTGAAGCACTGCTGACAACTGAAAGTGAGGACAGAAGGATTCATTTGTTCATCTTCTGTTTTAGAAAGCAGGCATCAAATGATACCACAGAGAAAGGGGGGAAGCTGTTTGGGGAAGTAAAGGGTCTTCCCCACCCTATTTCTTTCCTTGTAGAGTTTTATATTTTCATGGGATAGGAAGAGAGTTCATTTAATGTCTCGCTCAATGCACCATTATGTTGAAAGCTGGGTGATACAATACACCAAATATCAGCCTGTCCCAAAGGGTTACCTGCTGAGACTAGCCATCCTCATCTCTCATTTCTATACGCCTTTCCCATTTGTATAATCTCCTTTTACAGTTCTGAGTGTTTAACAAAGGGTGGCTTTTTTTGCATCACAAGTTCCAGTTAGCTGAAAATTGCCCCTGTTGATGCCTCTGTTTTGAATTCCTGCATTTCCTTGGGCCCCCTCCAGACATCCTTTTCATTGTGCATGCATGATGATTTGTGTTTATGATCGTACTGGGGCAGCTTTCAATACAGTTTGTGCCTGCGGATATTTCAGAGTGGACACACTGCTTTGCTTCCAATTGGTGCATGTCCTGTAGCTTCCTGCTGAACTCCTGTAACTTTTCATAAGACAAATGTTGGGGAGGGGGTATTGTCCCTCTTTTGTTGTGCTATAGTGCAAGAGTGCCTCTCCACACAGCAATAATGCAGTAATATTGGGGGAGCATTGCAAAACAACTAATAAAGCAGAATGATGTGTAGACGGTCCAGAATAATGACACCACTAATGCACTGTTATTGTGTCAATGACATGATGGAGAATAAAACTGTAAAAACATCCGTCTGGAGGGGGCCCCTATTTTGAAGATGAAGGATGTAGCTTCATTATTTGGAGAAGCGATCAAGGTCCCAATTGTAACAATATAAATTCCCATGTAATAACAGCTGGTGCACAAAAGATGGAAGAATATATTGGGGAATTTAACACTACCAAGTGATTGACATTAATTCTCTCTCTTTAGTCCTCAGCTGTGAATACAATTAGAGAGGAAGCGCCTCTAAATCTCCACTCATGTGTTAGGGCAAAGAACAACAGTCAGCAAGTGGTACATTCCCCCTTCTGAGCATGCTTCAGATGTCAGATATTTCCTATTTTAACCATGGTTCTTATACTACTTAAATAAAAACACAAGACTGTCCCTACAGGAGTGGATTATGGTTGCATCTAGTGCAAAACTTGTTTCCAAAATTGACTAGAACAACAACAAAAAGATACACCTTGACAAATGCAATGAGATCCCCAAAGTCCAAAATATATGCTTCAAGAAGAAAGACAAGCAAGGGAGGGATAGGGAATATTGTTGGACTACCGTTCCCATCATTCCTATCTATTGGCTGTGCAGGCTGGGGCTGCTGGAGGTTGGGAATCCAACAACATATGAATGGAAGGCCATAGGTTCCCTACCACTGAAGATGGGTATGAAGACAGCAGTCCTTCCCAATCGCTCCCCAAGGAATTAGTTTTCAGAGGGCCACTGCATCTGAACTGGAAGCTCTGTTTCCGAGGTTGACTGGATGGTTCCAGGGAGTGGTCATTGCATCGCTACAGGAGGGAGCTGTGCCCACTGCCTTGAAAGAAGGCCTGTGTGACCCCTCTTGAAGAGTTTTTCTTAGATTCAGAGGTTCTAGGAAATTACCATCCAGTTTCAAATATTCCCTTCCTGGGCAAGGTGATTGAGAGAGTTGGCTGGCCAGCTGCAGGCATGTCAGGAGGAAGCAGATTATATAGATCCATTCTAGTCTGGCTTCTGGCCCACCTTTGGCACAGAAACAGGTTTGGTGGTCCTGATTGATGACCTTTATCAGGACAGAGACAGGGGCAATGCAACCCTGTTGGTTCTCCTTGATCTCGCAGCAGCTTCCGACACCATTGACCATGCTGGCCTTCTGGAGCGACTGAAGGAGATGGGAATTGAGGGTATGCTATTGCAGTGGTTTTGCTCCTACCTGCAGAACTACTACCAGAAAGTAGTACTAGGAGATTGTTGCTTGGCTCCATGGCTTTTGGGTTGTGGGATCCCAGAAAGATCCATTCTGTTTCCTAACATCTGTATGAAACCATTGGGAGATGTCATCCAGGAATTTGGAGCATGATGTCATCACTATGCTGATGACACACAGCTCTGTCTCTCCCTTCCATCTGAATCAAGAGAGTCTCTGAAGGTGGTGGACAGTGGCTGGAGGCTGGATGGGGGCCAACAAACTGAAGCTGAATCCTGATAAAACAGAAGTGTTGTGGATGGATGGTTCCTGTGTCCAGGAATTAGGTGTACAACCTGTTCTGGGAGGGGTTGTACTCCCCCGAAGGAATAGGTTCCTAGACTGGGAGTACTCCTGGATTCCAACTTGTCACCAGAATGCCAAGTGGCTTCTGTGGCTAGGAGTGCTTATGCCCAGCTGAGACTGATTTGCAAGCTAAGGCCATTCCTGAACTGGGATAGTCTGGCCTCAGTTTTCCATGTTCTGGTGACCTCCCGCCTGGAATATTGTAATGCACTGTATGTGGGGCTGCCGTTGAGGATGGTCTGCAACTAATGCAGAAAGAGGCTGCTAGGCTTGTAAGTGGGGCAGTCCGATGGGACCTGAAAGTGGTGCACTGGCTACCTGTGAGCTACTGGGCCCAATTCAAGGTATTAGTACTAGCAAATAAAGCCCGAAATGGCTTGGGCCAAGTTTCTAAATGAGTGCCTTTCCCAGTATCAACCATCTTGGACCCTGCAATAAGCAGATGAGGCCTTGTTGGTGGTGCCACCACTGAGCGGTGCCTGGTTGGCACTGACTTGTGACAGGCCTTTTCAGTGGTGGCTCCCCATTTGTGGAATGTTCTCCCCAATGAGGTTTGTCTGTCTCCATCACTATTAACTGTCAGGAGGAATTTGAAAATATTCCTGCTTACCCAGGAATTTGATGGCTGCAGGGGACTGTTCCTGGCAACTCAAAGATCACTGATGAAAATGCTTTTAAGCTGTGTTTTTCAATATTTTTAACTATGTTTTAGAATGTTTTTAATTGTGTTTGGAATGTTTTAAAAGTGTTTTTAGTAGGTGTTTCTTCCTGTTAAATTGTTTTGTTTATATTTGCTGCCCTGGACTCCTTCAGGAGGAAGGGCAGGATATAAATTCAATAAATAGCCAAATTTTATTTATTTATTTATCATGACTAAAACGATGTATCTTTCTTATACTAGAATATTTCTTATGCTAGTGGCTCCATAGAGGCAAATTCTGATGTGTACTGTAGGAATAAAGTGTAGAAGTACAGATTATGTAGCTTACATTTTCATTTGGTAGTTCAAGTAATTTGTATACTAAATCCAGTTAGTAAAAATATCTGTCAGTTCAAGATCAACAGATCAGAGTTAAGGCCATCTCATGCTGACTTAGGCCCAATAAACTGGGAAATTTGAAGCTAAGGCTGATGCCTTAATAGGTGTGTTCCCTGACCAGACATGATGTCATGCAATGTCACAAATTATGCTTGCTTACAACTTACCCTCCATGCAGGCATGCTTTCCCTTGGTTTTTCGGGCCCAAAACCAAATGGGGAGGATGGAGTACCTGGGATCATCAGAGATGGTCCTGCATTGCCTTATGAAGCACCTGAGCCTTACTGTGTTGCTAGAGGAATCCCCCTGTTAGTTAATCCCTTCCTGTTTATGGCTTATTTAAGTAGCTGGCCTGCTCAAAACTAATAACACAACTTAATCAACTTGAAAGCATATAGCAACAAGTTCCAAAAAGTGGGCTTGGGATTGTTTGGTGCTTCCTGTTTTGAAAATGCTAACTCATTCTGATAAACATGATGAGCACTGTAAAGCACTGCTATTGAATGGAAACAACTTCAGAGTCCAATGAAAGTTAAAAAATGTTACTGTTTATTAATTTAGCAGGATATCAAATCATATTTTCTATAGCTTTGTAAAATGATATAATCCTGTGTACACTTACCTAGATGAGCTCTGGTGCTTACTTCAGAATAAATATGTTGCACAAATCTTTCAAACAAGCACTCCAATTTATGTTTATTTATTATAAATAAACATAAGACCAAGGTGCTACTTGTGGGTGACAGGGGAAGGTTGGGTGTTGCTGACCTGAATCTTAATGGGGTAAAATTGCCCCTGAAGGATCAGGTCCGCAGCCTCGGGGTTGTTCTTGATTCCAAGCTGTCCATGGAGGCTCAGATTTCGGCAGTGAGCCGGGCAGCTTGGTATCAACTACACCTCATACGGAGGTTGCAACCCTACCTTCCTATTCATCAGCTCCCACTGGTGGTACATGCCCTGGTCACCTCTCGATTAGACTACTGCAATGCGCTCTACGTGGGGTTACCCTTGAAAACAGTCCGGAAACTACAACTGGTGCAGAATGCGGCGGCACGCCTGCTTACGAACAGCCGCTGCCGTGATCACATCACGCTGGTGTTATTTCATCTACATTGGCTTCCAGTTGTTTTCCGGGCCCAATTCAAGGTGTTGGTCTTAACCTTTAAATCCCTATACGGTCTCGGCCCAGTTTACCTGAAGGAGCACCTCCAGTACCACCAACTAAGCTGCCCGACCAGATCAGCCACACAGGGCCTTCTCTCCGTCCCACCAACGAAAACAGCTAGGTTGGTGGGGACTAGAGAGAGGGCATTCTCAGTGGCGGCCCCCACTCTCTGGAACTCCCTCCCGTTCGATCTTCGACATGCCCCTTCCCTAGATACATTTTGCCGAGCCTTAAAAACATGGCTCTTTGGACAGGCCTTTGGGGTCCCCGGGGTGGGCTAATTTCTTTATATTGTTTTAAAATTGTCTATTGATGGCCCTGTACTGCTGCTTTTTAAAATGGTTATTGTTGACTGCATTGTATTTTATTATGTATTGTATTATTATGTATTGTTGTATTTAATGTTGTACGTCGCCTAGAGTGGTTTCGGCCAGATAGGCGACACAAAAATTAAATTTATTATTATTATTATTATTATTATTATTATTATGTTTTCTACATTAGTATCCTTTCTTTTCTTTTAGGAGCTCAGGGCAGTGTACATGGTTCCTGCCCTCCATTTTATTCTCACAGATAGGCTTGGTTGAGAGATAGTGACAGGCTTGAGGTCACCCCAGTAAACTTTGTAGCTGAGTGTCGATTTGGACCTGGGTTTTCCTTTCCCCCATTGATTATTGTGAAATAAAAAATTGTTATAACTCCTGTCCCCCTTTTGACAGAATTGGCATACTAGTCCCCTCAGAGCAGATAAAACCTGCTAGGTAAATTGGCCCAGGGACTTTCTATGTTCTTTTTCAGAAATGAACCATCACAACTTTTTTAAATTTTTAGGTTGAATTGGATTAAAATTGCAGTCACGGTTTTCCCTTCCGAAGGGATGAAGCATGCCACATTTCAGAACAATAGTTGCAGTCGTTTTCTTGCAAGGGCAGACTACATTTTCTGGGGTGGTTGAACAAGGATTCATTTAACTTCCATTAGTGTTTTGCAGGCAATTGATCTGAAAATTACAGACATAAGAGAGGTGTTTCTGGGTAAGACAACTGCCAAATTGCTACAAATAAGTCCAGGGACGTTTGCACTAGGTACTTGCAAGTTTGACATGTCAGTCACCACAGAGCTTTCCCACTGACCTCTCCACTCCCTATCCTGGAATCTTCTTAAAGCTTAGGGGATACAAGTGTTTTGCTCTTGCCAACCTGCTGCCTCCCACAAAGCACTGGAATTGGAAAGAACTGGTAAAAGCATTCCCTTTGATTAAAAACTAGACCTGTCAGCCATGAAGAACATTCCCCCTCCTGTTCCACATGTTTTCCTTAAGTTAGTGATGCAAGTTTTGATTTTGCAAAACTGCTACCTCTTCCCCACCCACATTCTGGCCTTACAAGTTAAGCTTAGCAACCTTGTTTTTCTTTTTCTTTCCACTGACACTTGTCTGCAGCTTTGTTTTGTTGTCTGTGTCTGGATCCTTGATGTCATGAAAAGCTCAGGGGTCTCTGCTCCAACGTATGCCTGCCTTGCCGAGATCCTGCCTCACCTTGTAGATGTCCAATATCCCATCAAGGCACCCCACCTTGGCTTCTTGCTTGGTATTCATGTCAATCTTTTGCACACCTCTAGCATTTGTTTGTATTTATTTAATTGATTTCTAACCCACTTTTCATTAAAATGATCCTAGGGTGGGACACCATTACAAAAATAAGAAACTGATACCAAAATCTATTGACAGGAGCAGATGAAAACAAACATAACTAAACCTATAAATCCTTTAAAAAGTCTTCCCATAGGCATCTGGTTGGCCACTGTGTGAATATGGCTTTCATCCTGTGGCTCTCAGTTGAGAGCAAACATCCCAAGTGTGAGACGGAGATGACACAGCTTGATAATCACGGAATGGCCAGAGCTGCCTGAAGGAGACCACAGATGTGCAGGGCTAGTGCCTTGCATAGCTGCCTTTGGGTGCATACAAAGAGGAAGATAGCATTTTGCGGAGGTGTTGTGGGGGATCTGGAATGTAGTATTGGATCCTCTGTTCCACTAAGAATAGCAAGAGGAACAGACCTGGAATATAATATTTCTTATTATTGTATTGTTATATTATCATATTGTAATTATTGTATTCCTGTTATTATTGCATTCAATATGTAATTTTAATATCTTATATTGCTGCCCTAGGCTCCTGCTGGGAGGAAGGGTGGGATATAACTCAAATAATAAATAAAAAAATAAATATTGTACTTTAGATTATATTGTATTCAGTGTTTAAATTGTTTAATATTGTATTTTTGGTCTATATTGTAAGTTGTGTTTCTGTAACCAGGATAAAAATATTAAATCAAACCAAATCTTAAATCTAACATGATGCTGGACTAGCCTTTGACCTGATTCAGCAGGGCTCTTATGTTCTTAGGTTGCATACTTTCAGCAACAAAACTACCACCCTATAAATGTCTGGGCAACAAATATGTTTTTACCTGCTGCCAAAAGGAAAGAAGAATCAGTGCCTATTATTATTATTATTATTATTATTATTTCCATTTATAGACCGCTTACTATCTAAAAGATCTCAAAGCAGTTTACAATAGAATACACAAGGTACAATAAAAACATATCAAATTAATTTACAAAGCAAAATACATAAACAATATCCATATACATAAACATATACATAAACACAGTATAAAAGTCAGAATTCACCAAGGGAAGCCCGCAAGCCACCGTCCCCACTCTATGAAAGTGTCAGAAAACTGAAATTATGTTGATCATGGAAGACGGCGACAAGCAAGTAAAAGGTTATCTCTCCCCTGGTATGGCTTGCCACCATTTCTCTTGCCTCTCCTTCCTTCCGAGCAGGGGTGGGTGGGAGCACCCACCAGCTGCGAGGCTCCAGGACTCAAGCCTTGGCAGGCCTGTGTGTCCATTGTTCTGAAGGTGGAGCATCTCTCCGGGAGGCAGGTTGTGATTAGAGACCAGAACGGGCTTTAGCTGGGGACTAAAGAGGGTGGCCGTCGTGTTGATGGGGGACTGCATGTGACCCCCACAATAGGGAAAATCAGAGGCATACTCTGCCTTGTCTGCATAGCTCCAATGACTTGTCTAGTGGCCAAGAGGACCCACCTCCGAGGGGGCCCCCTCCGAATCTTCCTCACCGGCATCTCCATCTGCACCGGCTAGTTGGGCGGCCAGCAGCAAGAGGAAGAGGTGGTGGCGGCGGCGGCAGGAGAAGTCCAACCTCAGCCTCTCCCAGGCTCTCCCAGTGTGCCGCTTGCTGCTTGCGGGGTGAGAGAAGATGGCAGAGACCGGCAAGACCAAGAGTGGCCCGGAGGCTCCTCCCAGTGGCATGGCTGTAGCTACCGTGGGGACCGGAACCGGGGCCACCAAGGCCTTGACAGCCAAGCAGGTACTGGGCGGGGTGAGGAGGGGAGTGCCTCTGGGCATGTGCAGGTGCCCCTCTTGGCGTTCCTGGGCAGGGATGCCGAGCGACCAACATTAACGCATGGCCCGTTCTGTCCTAGCTTCGCATGTTCTGGGGAGGACTTCTAAGCATGAGCAAAGTGTGGGAGGGGAGGGTGGTGGAGGCGGTTGTGGTGGTTCCATTTGCAGCTCAGCTTTGGGCCCTGTGGATGTGGCCACTGCTGTTTCTTCCAGCAGCAACGAAGAAACATCCAGTGCCGGCTATAGATTTTCTGGAGGCCTTGGGGAGGGTCCAGAGTAAGCCCACTTTGTTCACTAATTTATATGTGTTTAAGGCACTTGTATGTCATTTAATCATTAGCATTTTAGCATGTGTTTTTAAATTGTTTTTATTTTTTTTAAATTGTGTTTTTAAATTGTTTTTTTTGTTTTAAAATTTGTATATTTGTTTTTATTATTTTTAATTGCTGTGAACCACCCAGAGAACTTCAGCTATGGGGCGGTACATAAATGTAATAAATAAATAAATAATCCTCGTCGTGGCTCCATACGGGGTCTCTCCAAGCCCATTGGAGCGTGCAAGCATCATTTTGTGCTGTGTCTTGAGCAGCTCCTCCAGCTCCGCGTCCTCAGATTTCCACATGATGTAGGTGGAAGCATGGCTGCTGGGCAGATGTTGGCCCTTCTTATCTTATACTTATCTTAAGTATCTTTGTAGTTGTTCCCAGCAGCTCTTCTAGCCAGGTCCTGAAGCATTCCTAAGGGGAATATTCCTAAAGGGAGAGTCTTCTACAAAGAGAATGCCACTTATTTTATATTTGACATTTCTAGTCTATACTTTTCAGCTACCCTAATCACGCACATTCCTTTCAAGTGGGCTAGCTGTATCTGCAGGGTGACACAATTAACATAAATATTTTCTTGGACGTGTCTTGAGATGCATTGCAAGGATAAAACATAAGTTCTTGTTCAGAATCCTAGTAGCACCTCTATGTGTGCTTACCATTGAAAAGTATATTGTCATGTTTGAGATGATGTTAGATGTTATGAAAGGTCTGTATGCCATGTTTGATTTGTAATGGCTCTTTGATGCATGTAATTGATCCTGTAGTCACTGACTGCTGAACATACATATATAAGAACACATCAAAACATAGTGAAGTAAGGGTCATTGTTCAATTGTTTTTCATGCATACTTGCAAAAGGAGGCACAAATGGTTTGTATGCTTAGATTCTAATTTATTTAACAACCATTGTGTGGAGAAAGTATTAGTTGGGGGCAATCAGCAGTAGATTTGGAGTCAAACATAATAAAATAACTTATTCTTGACCCTAAATCAATTCAGCTATTGTTATTTTTTATCTAACAAAAAAGTTGTCCTTTTCATGTAGCACTGAAAAGTTCTTGGCAATATATTTTAATTTTTGCCTCTGAGTTCAGCAGCTATGTTGCTACTTATTTGTTTGCTTGGTTATCAAAGAATGTGCATCCTGCCTTTCGATGTCGATTAGGAATGCTCAAAGTGGCCAACATTAAAAAAGAAATCAAAACCAACAACAGAAGAATCTATAACAAAAACAAGCAACAAATAACAAATGAAACACAGACAAGACATGCAGGTGTGTGTATATAATTAATATATCTATCTATCTCCCCCCTTTCCCCCACCTCTCTCTCTCTCTCTGCAAATATGTGGAGCCATATAAAACAGAATCAGTTCCCAGAGAGCCTGAAGACCAACTGGAAAAGGAAAATCATAGCTGCCTCCAGAAAGTCATCATTATGCAAGTTACCGACATTTACACCATACCAAAATACCATTATATAGTGCCTAATTATACAGCCACAAGAGTGGCTGTATAGCCAGCATAGATTTTTCTCACCATATGCTCAGAGGCACGTTACCAAATTCTTCTAAGCTACACAGGAAGTGGATTGGACTGTAACCAAATTCTTCTAAGCTACACAGGAAGTGGATTGGACTGTAACAGACCAACCCAAATTGTGTTTGCATTTTGACAAATTTGTAGGGCAGTCCAATATCTCAGAGAGGAGGTCAGGTCTCCTGCTCCCCTGGTGCATTCACTATAGCTGCCCAGTTTCCCTGCTTTTTAAAGTTTGATGAAAATATCTGCTGGCTATAGGTATGTTCTTAGCCACAAGGTTTTTTTTGCCTATTAGTGAATAGATAAGAAATTACAATATGAAGGTGCAATCCACCCAGTAATGCTACTATTGAAGCACCATTGAAATGACTGGGGTATCTACCAGAGTAGTGCTTGATAGGTTACACCCAAGAGAGAGGCTAAATAAATCTTTGAGGATTCCCTCACCCTTCTTGCACTAACATTGCTTTGATTCCCCCACTCCCATGTAGGCTGATGTAGATGCTTGCTTATGTCTAACTCTTTTCTAGTGCTTACTCCTCACAAAAATAATCATAAAAGCATGTTAGATCACAACAGCAGGAGGATTTCTCTACTGCCAAAAGGTTCCCATCAAGCAGTGAAATTGGAGTTATTATAATCATTCTGAGATGCACAATTCAGTTTTAAAAAAGCAAGAACAGCTTTTCTGAAAGTTCTGAATTCTTATATACTAAAAGAAAAGGTGATCACCGCTCAGACAGGAATGTGTGGCTGAAATGGTAGAAAATAGAGTACTTCTTCAGCCATCACTGCACACATGGAATAGTTCCCATAACTATCAATAAATCCTGTTAAAATCTCTGACATATTTGGATTTGCCAACCTGTTGTCATACTAGTTATCATGTGAGAAAGATCATATCTCTACTAGTAGTTTTCCTTTGCTGTTTTGACCCCCAAGTGAAATTCTGTTCAGAAATAATAGTATTAATTATTCTCCCTCTGTCAACTGTGCACCAAACAACTCATAAGAACAAGATACAAACAAAAAGAAAGATAAATATGTTAAAATGTAAAACAAGAAGTCTAAAAAAGCATGTTCACTAGTAGCAGGGTAGGCTATCCTTATAGGCTATGAGGCTGCATACATACAATACCTTTAAAGCACATTCCACCCCCCCAAAAAATCCTGGAAACTGTAGTTTACCACTCATAGAGCTACATTCCCGGTGTCCTTAACAAACTGCAGTTCCCAGGATACTTTCAGGGTGTGTGCTTTAAATGTATGGTGTGTTCTCCTTGATCTTTTGTTATAATAATAATAATAAAATTTTATTTATGAGTCGCCTATCTGGCCGAACCAACTGTCACTCTAGGCGACGTACACTGATACAATAAAATACAATATAAAACCAGAAAACCACATTCAATAATTAAACTAAACAGCATTAAAAACTAACCCATCCCAGAAATCCCATAGGCCTGCCTGAACAGCCAGGTCTTCAGGGCCTGGCGGAAACCTATCAGGGAGGGGGCATGACGAAGATCAAAAGGAAGGGAATTTCAGATGGCGGGGGCCACAATCGAAAATGCCCTCTCTCTGGTCCGCACCAGCCTAGCTGTTTTAACTGGTGGGACCGAGAGAAGGTCTTGTGTGGCAGATCTTGTCGGGCAGCATAATTGGTGATGCTGGAGGTGCTCCTTTAGATAAACTGGGCTGAAACCGTATAGGGCTTTAAAGGTCAATACCAACACCTTGAATTGGGCCCGGTAGACAACTGGTAGCCAGTGTAGATTTACTAACACCGGAGTGATATGATCACGGTGACGGGCCCCAGTGATGATGGCCCCCAGCGGCTTTACATAGATGTTGAATAGCATGGGGGAGAGGATAGAACCCTGTGGCACTCCACAATTGAGAGGCCAAGGGTCTGAAACCTCATCCCCCAATGCCACCCGTTGGTGCCTGTCTGAGAGATAGGAACGGAGCCACCGTAAAACAGTGCCCCCTATTCCTAATCCCTCCAGGCGATCCAGAAGGATACCGTGGTCAACGGTATCGAAAGCCGCTGAGAGATCCAGGAGGACTAGGAAGGTATATTCTCCTCTATCCAACGCCCTCCTCATATCATCCACCAGGGTGACCAAGGCTGTTTCAGTTCCATGTCCAGTCCTGAAGCCCGATTAGAATGGATCTAGATAATCTGCTTCATCCAAGTGTGTCTGTAGCTGTTTGGCCACCACTCGCTCAATCACCTTGCCCAAGAATGGTAAATTAGAGACTGGGCGAAAGTTATTTAACTCTTGGGGATCCAAGGAGGGCTTTTTCAAGATGGGCTTTATTATTGCCTCCTTGAGGGCTGATGGCATTGCACCCTCTTCCAAGGATGCATTTACCACTGCCTTGATCCCTTTGCTCAGCCTCTCTTTGCAACTCATAATGAGCCATGAGGGGCAAGGATCCAGCAGACAGGTGGTTGGCTTCACAGTAGAGAGCACCTTGTCCACTTCCTCAGAAAGAAGAGGCTGAAAACGATCCCACTGGACCGGGATGCAACTGGCCGACTCTAGCTCGCTTCCTGTATCCACGGCGTACGGAATCATGCTCTTCAGGCACTCAATTTTATCGGCAAAGTGTTTAGCAAATATGTCACAAGAGGCTTTAGAATGCTCCATGGGTTCCTGAGCAACTGGACCGACCAGGCTTCGGACCACTTGGAACAACCTCCTGGGACAACACTCTGCAGACGCAATAGAGGCAGCAAAAAATCCCTTCTTTGTTGCCTTTGTTGCCACCTGGTAGGCCGCTATTGCTGCTCTAACCAGTGTCCGATCGTCTTCAGAGCGAGATGTCCGCCACCGGCGCTCTAGTCGTCTCACCTCCTGTCTCAGACCCCGCAACCGTGGTGTATACCAGGGTGCTATCTGAGCTCTATTCAGGGGGAGAGGACGTTTTGGAGCCACCCGGTCTACTGCCCTAGTGATCTCCCTATTCCACTCCATCACCAGGGCTTCGACCGGGCGTCCTTCAGCAGGCTCCAAATCTCCCAGCGCATTCAGGAATCCTTGAGGATCCATCAGGCGCCTGGGGCGGACCATCCTAATAGATCCTTGTCCCCAGCGGAGGGTGTGCGGCATTGAGAGGTCAATATTCACCAGATAGTGATCTGACCATGACACGGGGTTAGAAAGAACAGCCCCCATTTTCAGACCACTTCCCTCCCCTCCCGAGACAAACATAAGGTCAAGAGCATGACCGGCTACATGGGTGGGCCCTATATTACTAAGGTGCAGTTCCCAGGAAGTCATGGTTTCCAAGAAATCCCGAGGGGCTCCAGTGAGGACGGTCTCGGCGTGCACGTTGAAGTCCCCCAAAACCAATAGGTTGGGGGAGAGCATCCGTACACCCGAGACCACCTCAAGCACCTCGGTCAGGGAGTCTGCTGTGCAGCAGGGTGGGCGGTACACAAGCAGGATCCCTAAACTGCCCTTTGGGCCCAACCTCCAGTACATGCTGTCAACAAACTTGGTCTCGTGGAGAGGGAGTCTGGTGAAGACCAAGGACCCCCGATAGATGACTGCCACTTCCCCTCCCCGCCTACCAACCCTCGGCTGCTGTGCATAACAGAAACCGGCTGGACACATGGCCTCAAGCTAGGAGCCGAGGCCTCATCCAGCCCGGTCTCTGTTGGCTTTTGATACTGTTGAATACATTATCCTTTTAGCTTCGGCCCTTTTCGGACAGAGATTACTTGGCCACAGTACTCCATGCTCTGGTAACTTCCAGATTTGTTTATTGCAATGTGTTCTATATGGAGCTGCCTTTAAAGATGACTTGGAAACTAACTGGTCCAAAATGCAGCAGCCAGATTACTGGCTGGGATTCCCTTTAAATCTCATATAACCCCTGTTTGAAAACAGCTGCACTGGTTGCCAGTTCATTTCTGGGCCCAATGCAAGGTGCTCACATAGTGTTTAAAGCCCTAAACAACTTAGGTCCCAGATATCTGAAAAGTGTTAAGATTAGCAGAGGGGGCCCTTTTGGTGGTTCCACCACCCTCAGAAGCTCAGGGTGGTAGCAGCCCAGGAGAGGGCATTATTTGTGGTGGTCCCTAAGTTGTGGAACTCCCCACCAAGGTGCTTCTGGCAACTTCATTGTACAGTTTTAGGTGAATGCTGAAGATGCACCTCTTCATCCTGGCCTTTGACATGTGAGATGTATATTTTTAGGACCCACCCTATTTTGTGATTTTAAATTGTTTTTAATGCTGTATTTTAAAATTGTTGTAACCCACCCTGGGACCTTTGGATGATGATGATGATGATGATATCCTCAGTAACCAGGCAATGCATCTTGGTGAGTCGATAGAGAAAGGAACATTTATTTATGCCATACTGAAAACATGAATATAGAATGTGAAAAGTGAGCTTTTTATAGCAACCTAGAGACTTGATAATGGCACCATCCCAGTGTGGATTCACACAAAGGTTGACTCATAGGCTAGAACCACATGTATGCTTCCTGGAGTTCCATGGTAGAGAAACAGCAGGATATAAATGTAAGAAAATAAATAAATCCTTTGACTGACAAATCAGTCCCATAAATATGGGTCCATCCAGTACATGTTATATGGGGAAACCTCATGAATCCCAAAAAAACTCTGTCCTTGAATCAGAGCCCTCCGGTCAGGGCCGGCACCAAGCATGATTGGGCCCTTGGGCACCAGCCTGCCCCAGACCTGTGATGCCGTAGCCCAACCCCCCCATACAGGTGGCATGGGACTAATCAGCCACCTAAATGCCCCACCCTACTCTTGTGTCATATGAATGGTATGCATGCATAGCACACATGCTTGCCATCAACCAAGATAGCAGCAGGGGCATCAGTCCCTTAGGAAAGCCCTCACTGCCATCTTAGGTGATGGCAGGCATGTGTGCACAGTGCACACGGCATGTACACTGATGGGAGAAGTAGGTGGGATATGCCTGACGGTTTATTGAAGCCCACACTGTCTGTATTGGGGGGGTGCCTGGGAACTTCCTCTCTGCAATCTAGGGCAAGGTTGGGTTTCAGGACCCGACGCTACCACAGATCACAGAACAGGAGTGCCACCCTCTCACCTTAAACAGGGGCCCTTCAGGGGCCCTCAGCCAGGGCCCAGCCTGGCGCCCTTTGCCGCCAGCTCTGCCTCCGGTGTTCAGGCAGCGACAGCATGAGAATCTACCTTTATGGCTTATATGCAGGCTACATCCAGAACTCTTAAGTGCCTTTCCTCCAAGTTGGGAAAACAGGTGCTAAATGATCAGTTGGTACACACAACCCACATTCTGGCTGCTTCTTTCTTTCTTTTAATATACTGGAACTTGCCAATATAACCACTGCTCCCCTTGAATTGTTGCTCCCAAGGCACTGAACACCTGTTCTTTTTTTCTATAGTCTTAACGTGTTCTGTTCTTTCTCTCCTGAGAGCTTTATGCTGTGGTTCTCACTATATAGCTTTGGTAGCCCAGAGGCTGGATTTCCTACTGTTGACCCTTCTTTTGCCCTGATGCTTAATTAAAATGCCTTTGGTATATATTTTGGAGGGGGGAGACACCTGATCCTTCAGGTCATCTGGGGTTTGTGGTGTTTCTGTGATATATGGTTTATACAGTCAGTGTGTGTCTGTGTGTGTGTATTTATATTTACTGGCTGGGGATAAGTAGAATCTCACAGCATTAACACCCCAGCACAGATACTGCTCTCACATTAGGTTTCTAAGAGAACCAGTGTGGTGTCATGGTTAAAGTGTTGGACTTGGGGTAGAAACACACTCACTGTTCTGCATCTCTGCCTCTCTTTTCTGAACACTAGGGCACATGATATCACTCAAACCCTGCTCCTTTTTACTGCAGAACCTGGTGGGAGCTGCTTGAATGCAGGTGTTTTATTTTAATGGCTTCAAAGAGATTTTGCAACTGAAAGGCAGATCAACCTGTTCCCTCTCTGGGTGTGGCCAATGGAAACACGTTGATCTGGCGACTAGTGTGTTTACAACCTTGGACTAGGGAGACCAGGGTTAAAATCTCCACTTGGCCATGGACCTCACTGTGGGACCTTGGGTCAGTCACTCCTTCCTAGCCTAACCTACCTCACAGAGTTGTTGTGAGGATAAAACATGCATGAGACCTTGAGCTTCTTTGAGGAAAGATAGCGTATAAACATAGAACATAAGTAGGGTAATTATGAGCGCAATAGGATTCTTCCAGAGAGTGACTGCCCTCTTTGTGTCTCTGACAGATCTAGTTTGATGGCAGTATAAAATTTGCAGCTTCTTCAGAAGCAGCTTGATGGCATCATTTCCCTCAGGGAGGGGGAAGCTGGAGGGAAGAAAGACATGCCCACAGCTTGGAAAAGTTACTTTTTTGAACTACAACTCCCATCAGCCTCAGCCAGCATGGCCACTGGATTGGGCTGATGGGAGTCGTAGTTCAAAAAAGTAACTTTTCCAAGCTCTGGACATGCCCCCCATTCAGAAGGAATCTCCAGCCATTAGCTCCAATGGCAACAAATTACCTGTGCTTGGCCAACTATTTTACATACCAAAACTAGACCTGTTTATTATTAATTATATTACAGAATCACAAAGGAGTTTATGCGATCCTGAAAGCCATTTAGACTGAACCTCATCTCACAAGCTAAAATGAACAGATGACACTATGAAAAGATTCTAAAACAATGACGTTTGCCCAGTGTTTGGCTAATAAATTTAGTAACTAGAAACTGAGGAGTGTATTTTGTACAAAATGTTTTTTTAAAATGTTCAATATGTTCATGGATGTGTGTACGAGTCCTTCTAATTTCTGCAGCAGCCAAAGTTTCTGTCATCTGCTGTTTTATATTATCTATGTTTAGAGTTGCCTTTACCCCACCCCCGTTAGTACTCTTTATCATGTTTTTAAGTTAGTCTTCCAAGTACTGCCCACCTGAATGTCTGGAGTTCCTCTAACTTTCTTCCTTCTGAGGCATTCTCAAACTAGTCTACAAAATCCCTTTTCTTATGTTCCATTCCCCTACATTTCCACAAGCAGGAAAATGTATGGTAGGAACCTATTTCAATTTTCAAATTCCAAGAGTTTATCTCACAGAACTACAAGAGAAACTATGTTCATTCAGAATGCAGATATAAAATAATGGCTAAAACCCTACACAATTTTTTCGTGTGATTTTTTAAAAACACCCTAGGAACTGGCTATCTGCTCCCATTATTTTCCTTTCCAGTGCACAAGTGCTTCCACTGAGAATTAAACATATGGGGGTAGGCAAAACAACAAATGAGATTTCTCCTTATCCACCAAGCCTAGCATTTGCTAAAAACATTACATATACAACAAATGTTCTTGATGATTGTGTGTGAAATTCCCCAGAGCTCTTAATGAAGTCAAAAAGGGAGGAGATTATAATACAAGTTGGAACAGACTGAATGAAGAATTACCTGAGAAGATAAAGAGGGCAAGTTCTATAATCATGACTTGTCTAAAGTGTATGTAGCCTAAATCAGAACTGCTATTGGATATGATGGTGCAGATTGATTGGGAATATACTGGGATATATATATTTTTTGTCCACCTCAAGTTTTTCTACTACTTGACTAAAAGAACAGACATTTCCCCTTGAGATTTGCTTCTTTGCTTAATGTGGTGTAATTGCAGCAGAGTGCTTGGTACAGCAGTGAGTGCTATTCTGTAATAAATCTAGGTCACAGCAGAGTTCATCATGTAGTCCTTGGCAACAGAAGATAAAGTGCTGGTTAGTTCATCTCTAGCTTTTAGCCTCCATGTCACTGATTTTCCTGTTTAATGATATTAATAGAGCTAAATGTAGGCAAATTGTCTAAGTCCCTGGTCTCTTCCTTCCCACTGTGCCTGTAATATTTCAGCCAGAGAGAACAGAATGTAACAGCATTATTGAAGCTATCTAAAGTATCTGTAGCCAGGAACAGACAATTAGGTTCCACTCTAATGCGTTCTCTTTAGGCCGTCAGTCAGATCAATATTCTTAAAACACTTTAGTATGTACAAAACTGAGAAGAAAGCAGATGGAAATTATGTAATGGTTGCAGAAATGCTGACTGTGGAAGCCAACTCTTTACGATATGACAGGGACTACTTGGTAGCAAGATACGATGCTTCTATTTATATTCTTTTGCTCTGTGTCGGAGAGGATGTTATTCATTCAGTTGATTTGCAGAGTGATCGCTCGCTTTCATTCCAAGCTGTTCACTCCTCCTCCCCCCACCTTCCTTCTAATATTAATGCATCTCATGTTAGTGTATCACTGGAATAGAACTACTTCCTAATACACTGTGCTGCCATAAGCTGGAACCTGGAATAAGATTGAAGATAAATGCTTCTTTATCATCATTTTGTTCTTGTGTTCCTTATAGGCCTCCAAAGGTGGAGCACTATAAGGGGCAGAACATGTACTGAAGGGAACCACAAAACAAGCTGGTGAGTTCAAAAGAGGTTTCAGATTTATTTTAAGAAAATAATGCCTATATTTAGACAAGTGAATCCTGAGTTGTGTGGTGCCAGCCTATTGTGATTCTTTTTTTGGGGGGGGGCAACCTCTAGCAAAAATGTGGGTCTGCCGATAAAGGTCTTCTCCCTCTCTCCAATCTATGATCAAGGTAGCTGAAAAACAGCCTACCCGTGCACTGAGATTGTCAAACCTCCTCCTCCAGGTCCTCCCACCATAAGCTGTGAGGGTAGTGGAAACTGTGGAGAGAGCCTTCTCAGCTGTGGCACTCCATTTATGGAATTCTTTTTCCAGGAAGGTTTGCCTGGTACCCACTTTACTGTATTTTCAATGCCAATGGCAAATATTTCCCCCCCCCGGGCCTTTTAATTATTAAAACTGTGATGATTTTATTTGCTGCCAGTTTTTACCATTATTTTAGATTTAAAAATTATGTTATCTTGTTATATTTTGATGGTGTATTGATATTTATATTGAAGGGTAGAATGATTTTTTAAAATAAACAACATGTATCAAACATTTCCTTGTTAATCCACTGTGGTATTATTTGTTGAATATAAACCATGACTTCTTCCTTCTCTGGTTTCTTTGCTGTTCATTCACATACATTTAGCAAACAGGTAAGCCATTCAGGATTTCAAGCTCAGAGTCCATTTTCTTTGCAGCTATCAGTATTTGGATGATCCATTAACGTACACTCTATCAAGACTGTTGTTTTTTCTTGCTCACGTAAGAGATTCAACATTTGGTGACCTTGAAATATGAGTATTAACAACAGAATACCTTATCTTTCTGCATGTCACTGTCACCAAATAAAGCTCCTATTACAGGTGCTTTGGAGTGAACTGGTGGTGGTAAGAGAACTGCTGCTGTTAAGCCTTCCTTAACACAGTCTGTGTTATTTATTTATGATGCTACATGAATCATCTGCACGTTCTCTGATAAGCCCAGGGCTGTGTGTCTTTCATTTCAGCTGACATTTTGCTGCCATTTGCCAGGCTAAGTAACTACTGTGCAATCACTCTGAGCTGATGCATGATCATTGTTTTGCACAAAAATGGATTTTTCAGGCAGCTGTAAAGGCTTTTGGAAGGATATAATTTGACAAAGTAAAATTTTGCCCATATAAGAGAAATCAGCGTTGCCTGCCTAAACATTTTTTTTCTAATGATAGCTAAAAGGATTTCTATAGAGAACTTGACAAAGTATTTTAGTTTTGTGCACAAAGCAAAAACTGATTAGTTTTGAACAAAATGATTTCTTGGGGTACTGAAAGGCTTTTCCTTGGAATTAAATATATTCTTAGGTTTCCCTGATAAGGTATTTGGAAGTGGAGTCTCTGCAAAGACAAATAGGCATCGGCCAAATCTTTGCATAAAAATGAAAAAGATTATGGCTTGGATCCAAAGGTGCCTTTTCAGTAGAGCAAGCCTTTGCTGCTGACAGAAGAACTGTTCCTAAACCAGTAGCCAAGCACTGTGTGAGAAAAGTGACCCCAAATCCAGAGGTGTTCTTTTGTTTAAGCAAGCTTTTGTGCAATACTTCACACAAGCTCCTTCTCAACTCCTTTTTATAGCTGACTGGAGCCTCTGCCAGTCCAGTTCCATGATGGGGGTGCAGGTCGCCCCTTCCTCCCACTCATCAGATTGATGCTACAGCTTGCATAATCGTTATAATTTTTAGTCAATCTCTATTAATTGTATACCATTATTAAACATAATCAAAACATCATAAATAAATCATACAACATTAGCAAACTTAAATACTCAAAAATAATTTTAAATAAACTCATATTAGTTGGGTTTATAGCACATTTATGGAATTCAGCTTTTAAAGCCAGGATGTTTTCATTTACCATTTTCAGTATACAGCTTATCTTGCTTGTGCTTATTCTTTTCCTTTTCTTTTTGGGTATGGGATAAACCAGAAAAGACAGGGGGAAAGACCCACTTAAAGAAATCTATATGCTGGCAAAGGAACTTGATCATGTTCTTCTTGATTTGTGTATTGTACAAAATCATACCAAGTCAAAACAAATTTCTGTTCTAGAGATTCTGAGTTTTGTGTTAGTTTATCTAACAATGCTTCATTCCAGACCAGTTTATATCAATATTCTATGTTAGCTCCAGATATTATTTTCCATATTTCTCATATTGCATATATGTACTGCAATGTTACATATATCCCAATTCATTGTGGCACTGTGAGGTCTTCTGCTAACTTGCATCAGAATTCATTGAACACCACTTATACTGTTATAGGATTGTAGGGGTGGGTTTGGATAATATATGCATTACCTTTTTTAGTTTATAACTGTGTGCCTATAAGAGACACAACCTGTAAAGGAAGAAGTCTCTCCACTGGTCAGACTAGTTTCTTGTGTTAATCTAATAGAGTGCCCCCATTAACAAGTATAAGAATCTGCCAGAGATTTTAAAATAGGTATTTAAAAACTTTCAAAATAATAAAACCAACAATGAGTTAGAAACAGATAAACAGCATAATAACTTCTACATGCCTGGGTAGGCTTCCCTAAACAAAATGTTTTTAGCAGGTGCCAAGAAGAGTACAGTGAAGGCACCTGCCTAATGTCAATAAGCAGGGAGTTCCAAAGCGTAGGTGCTGCCACACTAAAGGATCGATTTCTTGCAAGAGCAGAACAAGCACTGGAAAAGACACCTTGAACTTGGCCTGGTAAATCAGCAACCAGTACAGATTTCAGAGCAGAGGTATTATGTGCTGATAGGGTCTCACACATACCAGCAATCGTGACACAGCATTCTGCATTAACTGCAGCCCCTGGGTCAGGTTGTGCTGCATAAGGATTTCTGTGACCTTGGCTGACTGGCTGCCAGGAATTGTTTAGTTTTTGTTAGGAAACCTGACTGGTTATGGGATGATGAGTTTTATGCCTTACTTGTAGGAATCTTGTTGTGATTGGTATGGTATTGCATTTAGAAAATCATGCAGTAATGGTTGGCAGGGGTGGGTGGATGGGTGGGGGAAGTGTTGCTGCTGGTTACTGAAAGGAAGAGGAACAAGACAACAGGGAGCCAGCTGTGGTGCAGTTGTGGCAGCAGAGCCAATCTAAAGCTCCTGCCACCATGCCTACATGCCAATGAGCTCTCTGTCACCTTGCCCTACTCCCTCTCATTAACCAGCAGTAATACACAATATCAAGAAGCCAAGAGAACAACAACACCCTGCCTGTGCAGCCCCGCTGACCACTGCTGGTTATTTTTATGTTATGAGTTGTTATTTTTAAGAGATGAAAAATCAAAATAAAGTTCATACTACTGCTAAAAAAAGGATAGTGTAAGTTAATTGCAATTACAAAGTATCTGTTTTATCTAACAATATGGATGCTGGATGACAAAGTCTCTGCTTCACTACAGCAAGATCTTTCAGACATGTTGGGTCATGTCCATGAAAAGGAGGGAGAGATAAGCAGAAGTGATTATACTTGGTAATAATTTACCTAATTTTATAAGGGTTTACTCCTTGTATGTGGGATTAGCATTGCAGCTTTACTCCCAGAAAAGTGAGTATAGGATTAAAGCTTCATACTGGGAAGGTTTTCAGAACAGGCTATGAATTAAACTGCCCTCTTCAACAGCCCAGGGAAATTTAAACTTGTTTGACTCCTCATAATTAGAAAAGTATAACACATTGTAATGGCATCATAAGATGCATGTACACTTCTTTTAAATTTCTGTTAAAAATTATTTGAAAGATAAAATGTATATGTTGCAAGTAATTTTTTAAAAACTCTGCATGTACACTTTTATTATAATCATAACTAAAGCTGTTTACAGTAAACGATTGCCTACCAAGATCATGCTGTGACTGTTGGTTCTACATCTCCTGCACACACAGAGAAAATGACTTTTACTACTGCTGAGAGCTATAAACTTACTCAATTCATGAGATTTTTCAGACAAACAGGGAAAACAACAATTTTCTGGCCTTGCAATGGGTTCTAGCTATTGCCTGGAGATCAACAAATCCCTTGTCAATCACAACCCTGACTTCACCTATTGGCTACAAACCTGAAAGGGCAGGGTTAGATCAGCCAGCTATGAGCTCCTTTAACAGAAGTTGCAGGGGGGTGGCTGACATTTTGGTATTTTGAACCAGACCACCTAGAAATTTAATTTTAAAAAAATGAAAGCTGAGTATCCGGAGATTGGGGTGACTAATCCTGAATGGTACACAACTATCAAGAAAATCTTTAGTGATTCAGCGAAACAATCTGCACTCCTTTTCCCTTTCTCATCCCTCTTATTCTCTTACAATGTATGACAAATGTTTTCCTCACTTTATGTCTGAGATACAGTAATCCTACTACCAAATTAAACATGTTAGGTTTCCTGTTAGTGTAGGCTGCTGGGCCATAAACCTGAAGGGCTAATGGAATCAATTGCAAGCAGCCAAACATTTCTCCCCTTTAACTATAAGAGACAGAGAATCTGAATGCTATTTGGAGGATAAGAAGTTTTGCCTGAAGTTGTTTACTACCAGGAAATTTTGCTGACAGGCTGGATTGGCTGCATGTAGTCTCATATGAGGAGGGGGCAGAGAGAGAAAGGAAGGAATATGCAGTCTATACATAAACTGCCTACGAATGTCCGCAATTTGACAGGTTGCTGCCATCCAAAATGTTAGGATCTGGCAGTTTAATAATGTATGAGTTTAGTACACAGTACATGATGTGACTTTCATTTTCTAGTTCATGGAGCAAAAATAATGCAGGATTGTTGCTTGTAGGTTGGCACAAAATGCCCATTTTTATTTTATTGCTGCTCAATGCATTTACGGTTAAAATTATCAGGCAAGGTTTGTAAAGCTGAGCTAAGGAATCAAATCTCAACACATTTTTCTGATGTTGACATGTTATCTTTTATTTTTGCAATGTTGGTGTGTTTTCTGAATTCACAATCACAATGGTAGCTTTATTGTTTATTTCCCTCTACTGTTATACATGTTTAATGGCACAGTATGGTGATATGCTCACCCATTTTTTCTCCAATGCATGGTGGGGGATGTGGAGCATGCCTTCTATTCCTATTCATCTGTCCTTTCTCTGAGGCCATGACATGGGCATCACATTTGTATGAGGAGTTACGGTTCCCAGAACCCTTAACAAACTATAGTTCCCAGGATATTTTCAGTTAGTTGAGTCAATTACAAGTTTTAAAATATAAAATCATTATTAAATGTAGGATAACCGGTAGCTTTTCATTGATATAAAATCTTATCCATAGTTCTTTTCACACCATTCTTTGACAGTTTGAGGATCCATGCCCCACCCAATTTTGATGCAATAGGAACTTTACTGGTTTTGAAAGAAAGGTAAGGTAAGGTAAGAGAAAGATATATTCATTCTAATTCATGGTATTGCTTTCTTGTCTATAATACCCAACAAGACTGTCACAGGATCAAGGGGCAATTAATACTTGAATGTTTATTACAGCACAATCCCATATGTCTACTCAAAAGTAAGTCTAGCTGAGTTCTGGGTATAGAATTGTAGCCTTAATATATTAAATTTACATCCCATCCTTCCTCCCAAAAAAAGCCCAGGGTGACAAACAGGCAATAAAACTTCTATAACACATCTTTAAAATTTTTTAAACTGAGTAATGAAGGAACTGGCTGAAGAACTCTCAGAATCATAGTCTATTATCTTTGCGAAATCATGGAGCATGGGTGAAGTGCTGGATGAATGGAGGAGGGCTAATGTCCCTATCTTCAAAAAGGGCAAAAAAGAGGAACCTGGGAACAACAGACCAGTCAGCCTAACATCGATCCCTGAGAAAATTCTGGAGCAGATTATAAAGTAGTCACTCTGTAAGTACCTTGAAAACAATGCAGTGATTACTAGAAGCCCATATGGATTTATCAAGAACAAATCCTGCCAGACTAATCTTATCCCATTTTTTTTATTGCGTAACCTCTGTGGTAGACTTTGGAAATGCTGTGGACATAATATATCTCGACTTCAGCAAAGCTTTTGACAAAGTGCTCTGTGATATTCTTATTAGCAAGCCAGCTAAATGTGGACTGGATGGAACAACTGTCAGGTGGATCCACAGTTGGCTACAGTATCGTATCCAATGAGTGCTTATTAATGGTTCCTTCTCAAACTAATCATATGGATGGTTGTATTGTGGCTGTGAATGTCGAGTGTGATGGAAGCGCCATCAGACTCTCTACAGGGTGACAGCCTGTTTGTGGGGATGGGCTTAATCTCCCTGGGTGAGTGATGGGGGAAGGGTGTTTTTATGGTCCCAGGTGAGTGATGTGGTGAAATGAATGTTTCATTCTTCTCTGTTACTATTGAATTGTTGTATTCCATGGATTTGGTTTTTTAAAATTTGATTATTGATCAGTTGATTATTTGATTTGTTTTGTGAAGTGAGAAATGAGTGGATGAAGTAAGGTGGTTGTTTGGAAGGAGAGGGTGAGTGTTGAATGATTGTATTGGAGAAGGGAGGTGTATATTTAGATTAGTTTGTGTAATGTGATTGTGAATGACTTTAGTGACTTTATTATGATATGTGTTTCTTATTGCAATATGATTTTTATAATTATATATGTTATGTTATATTTGTTGTATCTAGATGTACTATATTTTGATGTTTTTATATGATTGCTTTGTGGCTCTTAGTTGTTTACTTACATATATTATTTAAGATTTATGTTTAATTATGTTATTTAAATGTGAAAATTCATAGTAATAAAAATAGTATTGCTTGGTTTTGAAGGTATATTTGTATTTCTTATATTGATTTTTCTATTGGTGTACACAAACTGCTTAGAGATTTCTGTTGAAATACAAGCAGTATATAAATTTTAAAAAACCTGGGTGGAGGTAACCAGCAGGATACTGCAGGGCTCAGTCCTGGGCCGGTGCTCTTCAACATTTTTATTAATGACTTGGATGAGGAGGTGCAGGGAACGCTTATCAAATTTGCAGATGATACAGAATTGAAAAGGATAGCTAATACCCTGGAGAACAGAAACAACATTCAAAATAAGGCTGGATGAAATGGAAATGGACTGCCTTCAAGTTGTTCCCAACTTATGGTGACCCTATGAATAGGGTTTTCATGGTAAGTGGTATTCAGAGGGGGTTTACCATTGCCTTCCTCTGAGGCTGAGAGGCAGTGACTGGCCCAAGGTCACCCAGTGAGCTTCATGCTGTGTGAGGATTCAAACCCTGGTCTCCCAGGTCATGACTCTGTTGTCATGGACAGATCACCACCTGACAAAGTTTAGACTTTGTTCCCCCAGTAACCTTTGCAGGGGTGAAGGGCCAATTAAGATGATCCGCCCCTGGAGACTCATGGATCCAGATGGTTTCCTGAATGCTCTGGGGGATATTCCCAGCATGGCTGGCGATACTGCCGAAGCTCTGGTCAATCTGTGGAATACGGAGGTGATCTGGGTGGTGGACACAATTGCTGCAAAGTGCCTTCTCCCACCAGGAAAGGCCCATAATACACCTTGGTTTACTCAAACCTTGGGCCTGATGAAACGGCAGGGACAACAGCTAGAGCGACGATGGAGAAAAATTTAGTCCGTTTCTGATCGAACACAGGCTAAAGCTCATTCTCGAGCCTATCATGTGGCAGTGATGGCAGCAAAGAAAGTGCACTTCTCTACCACCATTGCGTCTGCTCAGTGTCATCCAGCGATGCTTTTCTGGGTGGTCCAGGGTCTTTTGGGCTCTGGCCCTACATTAGACCCTGAGCCCTCAGTCACTCTCTGTGACATGTTTGCGAGGCACTTTGCAGATAAAATTGCTCGCATTCGGACTGACTTGGACTCCTCTTTAACTACAGTTGTGCCAGATGTCCTCGAAGCTTCCTCTGGTCTTTCTTCTATGGATACTTTTCAACTTGTAAAGCCTGAGGATGTGGACAGGATTCTGGGAGAATCGAGGGCCACTACTTGTTCCCTTAATCCTTGCCCATCCTGGTTAATCAAATCTGCCAGAGGGGGAGTGGCTGACTGGTTGGCATATTTAATTAATACCTACCTAAGGGAAGGTTCTATGCCAACATTGTTGAAGGAGGCTGTGATAAGACCTTTGTTTAAAAAAAGCCTTCATTAGACCCTGCAGATCTTAACAATTTCCTCCCAGTCTCTAATCTCCCCTTTCTGGGCAAGATGATTAAAAGGGTAGTGGCTGCTCAGCTCCAAGTTTTCCTGGCATTATCGGATTATCTAGACCCTTTTCAATCAGGCTTCAGGCCTGGTTATGGGACAGAGACTGCCTTGGTCACCCTGCTTGATGACCTATGCCGTGCATCAGACAGGGGGAGTGCATCCCTGTTGGTGCTGCTGGACCTCTTGGCAGCCTTCGATACGATTGATCATGGTATCCTTCTGGGCCGTCTAGCTGGGATGGCATTGGGAGGCACTGTTTTATGGTGGCTCCAGTCCTACCTGATGGACCCAGAAAGTGGTGCTGGGAGACTACTGCTCGACCCCCTGGCCGTTGGCCTGTGGGATACCGCAAGGTTCCATTCTGTCTCCCATGCTCTTTAACATTTATATGAATCCACTGGGAGAGGTCATCAGGAGATTTGGAGTACAATGTCATCAATATGCTGATGACACTCAGCTCTATCTCTCCCTACCACCGATTGCAGGAAGGGAGTGCTCATCCTAAACTGGTGCCTGGAGGCTGTGAAGGGCTGGATGTGGGCTAACAAACTGAAACTTAATCCAGACAAGATGGAAGTACTGTTGGTCAGAGGAAAAACTGCAGCAGGGACAGGGTTGCAAACTGTTCTGGATGGGGTTGCACTCCCCTTGAAGGAGCAGGTCCGCAGTTTGGGAGTCTTCCTGGATCCTGCCCTGCTGCTTGAATATCAGGTGGCTGCAGTAGCCAGGAGTGCTTTTGGCCAACTCAAACTGGTCTAACAGCTGCGTCCGTTCCTGGAGACAGTTGACTTGGCCACAGTGACACATGCATTGGTGACATCGAGGCTTGATTACTGTAATTCACTCTATGTGGGGCTTCCTTTGAAAATGGTTCGGAAATTACAGTTGGTTCAAAATGCAGCAGCCAGAATGTTAACTGGAGCACGGCGCAGGGAGCATATCACCCCTGTGCTTTATCGATTCCACTGGCTCCCAATTTGTTTCTGGGCCCAATTCAAAGTGCTGGTTCTGACCTTTAAAGCCCTAAACGGCCTTGGACCAATGTACCTGAGGGACCGCTTATGCCTATATGTACCTGCCCAGGATTTAAGATCATCTGCCTCTGGTCTCCTCTGTGTGCCTGGAGTAAAAGACATTAGACTGACAGGCACGCGGGAGAGAGCTTTTTCAGCTGTGGCCCCCAAGCTTAGGAACACCCTACCCCAAGAAGTCCGCTCTGCTCCCTTCCTGAAGGTTTTCTGGAGACTTCTGAAAACGATCTTGTTCCGGAGAGACTTTGGGAGACTTTGGGAGAGACTGAAGGTAGAGCCTGACACTGATTTTATGATTTTATGCCCTCTATGTTAAATTTTACCCTCGTAGTCCCCTTTAGTACCACTCCCTATATATAGTGCCCTATTATAGGGTAGAAGAGCGGGATAGAAATATTTTAAATAAATAAATAATAAATAAATAGTCCAACACCTTAACCAGTACACCACACTGGCTCTCAAGGCTGGATAGCATTATTTATTTATTTATTTAACTTACATCCCACCCTTTCTCCCAGAAGAAGCCCAGGGTGGCAAAAAACAACAACTAAAACCACTCCAAAACATCTTAAAAACAAAAGACTTTAAAACATATTAAAACAAAACATCTTTAAACAAATATTTTTTAAAAAATCTTTTAAAACATCTTAAAAAGCAATCCCAACACAGACACAGACACAGACTGGGATTAGGTTTCTACTTAAAAGGCTTTTTGAAAGGGGAAGGCCTTCAGTAGGAGCCAAAAAGACAACAGAGATGGAGCCTGTCTAATATGTATGGGGAGGGAATTCCAAAGAGTAGGTGCTACAACACTAAAATTCCTCTTCCTATGTTATACGGATCAGACTTCTTGATAAAATGGTATCTGCAGGAGACCCTCACCCATAGAGCACAGTGATTAACTGGATATATAAGAGGAAAGACAATATTTCGGGTATCCTGGTCTCAAGCTGCATAGGGCTTTATACATGAAAACCAGAACCTTGAACATGACCCAGCAGCTAATGCACAGCCAGTGCAATTCTTTGAGCAGCAGGGTAACATTTTGGTGATACCCTGCTCCAGTGAGCAGTCACACCACTGCATTTTGCACCAGCTGCACCTTACAGACCTATATCTGTTATGGAAATATATATATATATATCTTATATATATCTTATATATATATATATATATCTTATATATATATATATATAAGAAATGCTACTTTATTTATAGAAATACATAGTAGATAGGAAAGGCATACGTAGTTCTAACTAATTAAGTTGGAGGCGCAATGCCCAGATGTGGGTATTGCCCTCATGGCTCAGGAAAGAGAAAAAAGACAAAGATACCTCCTCTCTCCTCAGACAATCAAAGAAGAAAAAAACGGGCAGATAAGCTTCCCTGAGCATATCAGTTTACAATGGAAGGAAGTTAGGTAGAGAATAGCACAGGTAAAGGTAGGCAAGTCTAGCCAGCTGGAGGGCCCTAACTCTATCTTCCTTCTGGAATACAAAAAACAGAACCCAAACAGGAGTTGCTCTTGCCCCACTTCCAACACTTTGGCCAAAAGGCGGGGTAGAAATAAACAATAATAATAACACCCCTTCTCAACGAGTGTTTGATTCAGCACACAAGGTTCATCTTGTCTCACAGCTTGCAGTATCTGACTTTGCCCAACTCCTTCATCAGAGCGTCTACAGTCATGTCTTCCATTGGACAACACTCCATCTTGAGTAGTCCTCTGTGGTAAGTATCTCTAATGAAATGGTGCTTCACATCTATGTGCTTGGTTAATGAACTCATCCCTTCTGACTCCATGAGTCTGATGCATCCTTGGTTGTCTTCATGCATCACAACAGGCCCAGGTATAGACATGCCTAAATCTTTGAATAGTTCAAGTGGCCATGTCAACTGTCTGCTAGCTTCAGAAGCTGACACATACTATGCTTCTGTGGAAGAGAGTGCTACAGTCTCTTGTGTCTTACTTGCCCAGCTGATCACAGAATCTCCATAGTAGAAAATGTTTCTACTGGTGGATTTTCAATCTTTAGTTTTTTCAGCCCAATCAGCACCTGCATATCCCACTAGTTTGGGATCTTGGGTAGCTAACTTCAGTTTCATGATAGCAGTGCCCTTCAGATATCTCACCACTCTCTTGATTTCTTCCCAGTCTTTCTTGGTTGGTGATCTGGTTTTTCTGCACAGGTATCCCACTGTATGTAACAGTGCTGATATACATAAGTTTACAATGGCTTGTCTTGTATCTCTCACCGTTTACTTCAGCATCTGGCCTTTTCTTAAATATCCACTACAGCTTTCCTTCCTCGAGGAAGCTTGGTCCGTGTCCAAGCTCTTCCTTAGCTGCCTGCCTGCCTCCACCTCTCAGCTTCAGTTTTGGGTAAGGCTTCAATTTCTTTCCAGGTCTCTGGCTCTGGAAATTCATCTCTCATGGGGTAAGCAAGTGTTTCTGGTGCTACACCTTTGTTGGTGTGGTCAGAGCATCTGGGTGCTGACTCTTCAGCTGCCCTTCTGGCTCTGATGCCTCTTCTGGCTCAGACTCCTCATTTTCCTCTCCTGATGTACTAATGTGATACCTTCTGTTGTGGAAGAATAACTCAGTTTCTTTTTCCATTTCACTGTCATCTGTTTGGTGTGGCACCCCTTCTGGTTGGTGTGCACACTTCCCTTCCTCAAAGTGGACAGCTCTGTATACTCCAGCTTCACCCATTTTGGGATCTATGACTCGGTATCCCTTCTGCATTGAAGAATATCCAATGAATATTACTTCCTTGGCAACTGTGCATCTTCCAATAAGGAATTAATCATCTGTCCAAGAGTCCAGTTCATGCTTTTCACGAACCGATTTTGTTCTGGAGTATAAACAACTGTAGCCTGGTGCTCTATGCCTTCCTCATGTAGAAAGTCTTGCATACCCCTGGACGCAAATTCTCCTCCATTGTCAGATCTTATAATCTGTGGCTTTCTGCCAAATTTGTTAGACACAATTTTGATATAGTCCTTCAATTTTTGAAGTACTTGACTTTTCTCTTTCAGTAGGTACATTGTAGTATACCTCATGTAATCATCTATGAAAGTAAACATGTATAAATTTCCACCCTGTGATGGCATTCTCATGGGTCCACAAAGGTCTGTGTGAATTAATTCTAGAGGTTTTGTAGTTTTCCTTTCACATTTCTTAGGAAATTTTGGTTTCACACTTTTTACAACACTTTATACAACCTTTACATTTTTCTGTGGATTTACATTGTCCAAATTTTAATGCCTCTAGCCAAATGTTCCTTCTCTAGAGCACTGATTCTGGCAAAGCTGGGACGTCCCATTCTTCAATGCCAAACATGTAAACATCCAGAATCACGGGTTTCTTTGGCTGTATTTGCATGCATAGTTTCAAAATATTCCAAATTAAAAAGTCCATTATAAATTTTTGCAGTATAACATACTTCTCCTTCATCTAAAACTTGGCAAATTTTGTTATATAAATGCAGTTCACCTCCAAGCTCCGTTATTTTAGTGGCACTTATTAAATTATCTTTAAATGCTGGAACAAATACGCAGTTTTTCAGTTCAAGCTGTCTGGTGCCCTCTGGCATTTTGCAAAGTAGCTGCACTGCACCTGTTCCTTGAGAACAGAACACATCTCCTGATGCAGTCATTACGTTCTGTGTATGAGAGCTTAGGTTCTTAAACAATTTTTTATCATTTATTAATGGGTGGTACAACCTGTGTCAATTAAAAATCTGGTTTTATAATCATCATTCTTTCCATCAGATGGTAACTGGAATGCTTCACTTTAGTTTGGCCATGTATTTTTCTTTCAGCTTGCTTTTGTTTAAAATCAACTGTTTGTCCTGTCTCTATTCTAAGACAATCTCTTTGAAGGTGATTAGGAGATTTGCATTTGAAACAACACTTCCTTAGTTTGGTGTTTGCTGTTTCTGCCCACAGTAAAATTTGCTTTTTCAAACAGAGCTTGTTCCTGTCTCTCTTTATAGTCCTGATATTTCAGATATGCCATAATCTGATCCATATTCTGATCTGTCTGTTCTAGTATGCAAGCAGTTTTATAATGACATTGATTTAGAGAGGCCAGGAGGATGACCTTTCTCAAATCTTCATCTAACAGTTTTCCACATCTTTCTAATTCCCAGAGCAGACTCGCAAATCTGTACAGATGTGTATTCAGATAATCTCTATCAGATTCTTTCAGAGTGTACAGCGATTTATAGAAAAACATCACAATTTTTAGATTTTCTGTGATACACTTTATCAGGCTTTTCCCATGTTTCTTTCACATTTCTACAGCCCATGCAAACATCCCTCCCCTTGAATATTAGACAGGCACCATCTCTGTAATCTTTTTGGTGCCTATTAAAGACCTTCCTCTTTCAACAAGCCTTTTGAGACCTACCCCAGTCTGCGTCTGTGTTGGAATTGCTTTTTAATATGTTCTTAAACCTTCTTTTTAAAAATGTTTTAATCTTAGATGATGTTTTGAAAGCTTTTTTAAATAAATGTTTTTAAAGATGTTTTGTTTTAATGTATTTTAAAGTTTGTTTTTATGGCGTTTTAAAGTTTTTAGTGCTTTTGTTTGCCACTCTGGGCTCCTGCCAGGAGGAAGGATGGGATATAAATCAAACATATAAATATGATAAAGCAGAAATAAGAAGAGACTTCACTTTGGCATGGTTACATTTCCAGGAGGCAGTGGCTGCTTCATCCACTGCTAAGGGTTCAGGATCAGTTAGGACTCCATGCAGATTCTTCCTTTCCAGAAGTGCAGTCATTCTAAGACTCCAAATTGCATAATTGTTCTTCTCCAGTCTTGGGATGCTCGTCTTAAGTGTTGATTCTTAAGTGTGCCAGTATGTGTATTTATCTAAGTAGCAGGCTTTTACCCTGCATTTAGATCACTGAGACTTAAGACTTAGTAAAATAAGAAAAGCTACTTTATTTATAGAAATACATAGTAAAAAGGAAAGGCATATCTAGTTCTAACTAACTAACTAAGTTGGAGATGCAATGCCCAGATGTGGGTATTGCCCTCATGGCTCAGGAGAGAGAACAAAGACAAAGATGTCTCCTCCCTCCTCAGACAGTCAAAGAAAAAGACAAAGGAAGGAGGGGCAGGTCAGCTTCCCTGAGCATATCAGTTTACAATGGAAGGAAGTTAGGTAGAGAACAGCACAGGTAAAGGTAGGCAAGCCTAGCCAGCTGGAGGACCCTAACTCTATCTTCCTTCTGGAATACAAACAAAAGAACCCAAACAGGAGTTGCTGTTGCCCCACTTCCAACAATCTCAAGGGCAGCCCCACGTAGATTGAATTACAGTACTCCAGCCTAAAGGTCATCTGTCCATGGACAACAGTGGTCAGGCTATCCCAGTCCAAAAATGGCTGCAGCTGTCTTACCAGCCAAAACTGGTAAAAAGCACACCTAATCACTGAAGTCACCTGGGCCTCTAGTGACAAGAAGGGTGCAAGAGCACCGCCACATACAAACCTGCTATTTTAAAGGAGTATAACCCCATCCAAAGCAGGCAATTGATCAAGTATCATTGGGTTGAAAACAACAGAATGAAATTTAACAAGGATAAGTGCAAAGTTCTACACCTAGGAAAAAGAAACCAAACACACAGTTATAAGATGAGGAATACTTGGCTCAACAATACAGCATGCGAGAAGGATCTTGCAATTGTTGTTGATCACAAGCTGAATATGAGCCCACCGTGCGATGTAGCTGCAAAAAGGGCAAATGCTTTTTTAGGCTGCATTAACAGAAGTATAGTTTCCAAATTGTGTGAAGTACTAATTACCCTCTATTTGACACTAGTTAAGCCTCATCTTGAGTACTGCATCCAGTTCTGGTCACTGCAATTTAAGAAAAATGCAGACAAACTGGAACAGGTTCAGAGGAGGGCAATAAGGATGATCAGGGGACTGGAAACAAAGCCCTATGAGGAGAGACTGAAAGAACTAGGCATGTTTACCTTTGAGAATAGAAGACCATGGGGAGATATGATAGCACTGTTCAAGTACTTGAAAGGTTGCCACATAGAGGAGTGCCAGGATCTCTTCTCAATCATCCCAGAGTGCAGGACACGGAAAAATGGGCTCAAGTTACAGAAAGCCAGATTTTGACTGAACATCAGGAAAAACTTCCTAACTGTCAGGCGGTACATCAATGGAACCAATCACCAAGGGAGATGATGGGCTCTCCAACACTGGAGACATTCAAGAGGCAGCTGGACAGTCACCTGTTGGGTATGCTTTAAATTGAGTTTCTGCACTGAGCAGGGAGTTAGACTCGATGGCCTTATAGGCCTCTTCCAACTCTACTATTTTGTGATTCTATAAAAAACAAAACATCTTTAAAATATCTTTTAAATCACCTTAAAAACCAATTCCAATACAAATGAAGACTGGGGTAATAACGTTCCTGCCCATTTGGCTGGGGCGGATTTGCCTACACCCTATTATTGGGAAGGCTCGGGAAGGTTCCAGAAAATTGTGTAATAGGTCAGGTGGTGCACCTTGACCAATTGGGCAAGGGTTTTGAGCAGCTATATATAGCCTGCTCCTCCTTAAGTGCGCGCTTTTTTTGCCTTGCGGCACCCACCCCTCCCTTGTCAGTATGGGCTTTGCTAGTCGCCTGAGGGGGCTGAGTAGGAATTTTTTTTTGGAGATTCTGATTTCAGAATGTCTTTGGTTTTGCCTACTCCATACTGCTTGGGTTTGATTCATTTGGCTTGTTCTGGGTGGGTTGTGGTGATTCCAGTTTGGCTGGCGTTGGATTCGGGCAGGTGAGGTAATTGGGGTTAAAATTGAGGTGGATGAGGCATTTGGAAAAAGGGCACCCCCTGGTGAAACATCAAGGCGTAATGTCTGGTGTGGATCCGGGGGGTGTCCACGTGGGACCGGCTTTCGCATCATGGTGAACGCCTGTACGGTGGGGCCAGGATGCGGAGGTTGGAACCACAAACCTGACTCCGATTGCAAGGAGGGAGAAGTTTTCCCACATCCTTGTCTGGGGAGTTGCAGTACGATGTGACTGACTTGCCTCCTGGTTGGGAGGGTCTAGACCCTCATAGATAGGTTGAGCCTCACCTGCCCGAAGGATTTGAGATTCTTTAATTGGCGGATTGGAATTTGATTGATTATGTGTTATATTTTAATAAATATAACATTTCAACCATACATGTGTCACGAGTCTTCCTTGGTGTGTTGGCAAACTCTCTAATTAAAAGGCTTGTTGAAAGAGGAAGGTCTTCAGTATGCACCGAAAAGATAACACAAATGGTGCCTGTCTAATATTTAAGGAGAGTGAATTCCAAAGAGTAGGTGCCACAGTACTAAAGGTCTGCTTCCTATGTTGTACAGAGTGGACCTCCTGATAAGATGGTATTTGCAGGAGGTCCTCACCTGCAGAGCACAGTGATTGATTGGGTATATAAGGAGCAAGAGGATCTTTCAGGTATCCTGTCCCACCTGCATAGGCTTTATACACCAAAACTAGCACCTTGAACTTAGCCTTGTAGAACTGTAGCCTTAATGTATGCAACTGCTAGATAAAGTTCCCACATTGTTGCTAATTTCTATTGAATAGATTATAGATATAAAAGCTAATCAAATCCAAAACTAGCACTAGAGATGCCTCTCATTTGTTAGCAACACAAAACAGCAAAGAAAAGCAAATAGTGTTATGTGCCTGCTATCTTGTCAAAAATAATTGGCTTATTAATCCTGGTTATATAAATGTGATTATACTACGAAGGTCAAATACAAGAATTTACTTCTGAATGCACTTCATATTAAGCGCAGCACCACATACATTCACAGAATGAAAATAATCAACAGTAACATTAACATCTTGCAAAATGTAATTGAAAATGTAAGAGACAAAGAGAAAGAAAGCAGAAAGACCACACTTACTACACACATATAAATGCACATCATTATAACAACAGAATTCTTGGGGTTTTAATTTACATATTTAATTCATTTCTATTCATTTCCTGCAACGTTCAGGAAGGTAATGTGTGAATAACAAAGCATGAGACCTAAAAACACAGAATCTCAGGATGTATGTACCTAATGTTTTGTGGGCATTTAATAAACTTTAATAAAACATAAATCAAAAGAAATAATCAATTAGTATAAAGCCATCCCATAAAAAGAGCAGCTAGCTTAACACTCACTGCCACACATGGTAGCCCATATCAAGGGTCTTCGATTGCTTTGTTGTTTTTTCTGGCAAAGGAATTCCAGAATTGTCACCAACTTGCTGATATAACATGGGCCTTATTTTAATTTGGGCATAGATTTAATCTCACATGGTATGGAATATAGTTCAAACTTAGAAGTCTGCGCACTTGTACATCCACTACTCTGCCTAGAAATTCCATCCAAATACCTTACTGCATGGATTGAGGTTGTTGTGAACCCTGTATGTTCTGTTACCAGTGTAGGTCCCTAGTAGGACTCTTGCCAGGAAAGTGAGGCTGTACCTTAGGGAGGACTCATTGCTTAGTGCAGTGTTTCTCAATTTTTTTTAACCCATGCACCTGTTAGTTAACATAAACCCATAGCTAACCCCTGCCCCCCTTCAAACCTGGCTCCTATAATAATGCCAAACTACTGCACATCTGTGATGATGAGCAGATCAGGCAATAAGCTGTGTACAATCTTCTCACCTTCTGAACATAACATTTACTACTTTTATATTTTAATGTTGTTATTATCCAGTTCTGTCATTGGAGGATCAAGTATCTTTGGTGGTGCAGAGTAATTTTTTACTTATATTGTACATATTTTTAGGAACACAAATGCACCTTCAATCCAATATCTTCATACAACCCCCGGGGGGACATGCCCCCCAGGTTGAGAAACACTGGCTTAGCAGTAGAACACATAGTTATTCAGTTTATAGTTATTCATTGAAGTGGCTTGTAATTTGTTGGATGAAGTGATAAGCTGAAAGATGCTGTGGCTATTAGCTAGGTGACCTGTTCTTGATGGGGTTGCATTCCCTTTGAACTAACAGGTGTATAGTCTGGATCCAGCTCTGTCACTAGAGGATCATGTATTTTTGATGGTGCAGAGTGCCTTTGGCCAGCTTCAGCTGATCCACCAGTTGTAGCAGTTCCTGAACAGGGACAGTCTGGTCTCAGTTAATCATGATCTGATAACATCCCATCTGGATTACTCTAATGTGCTGTACGTGGGACTGTCCTTGAAGACAATGCAGAAACTTCAGCTAGTGCAAAATGTGGCTATTGAGTGGGGCAGCTAATCAGAGCCATATAACCCTGGTTCTTAAAGGAATTGCACTGACTTCCAATACATGTCTGATCCAAATTCAAGATTTTGTTAATTACTTAAAAACCTCTGAATGGCTTTGTATCGAACTTCTATATAGCTCTGCCTGGATGTTATAGGGAGTACCTTTCCCTATATAGTCCCACTACCAGGTGTTATATATAATGCTGTGACACAAGAAAGGCCCTTCTCTGTGGTGGTGCCATGGTTATGGAACTCCCTCCCCTCTGAAATTTGATGTTATAATATAGCATGCTGGGGGTAAACAGCCATCTTAAAACATGGCTGTTTACCCCAAGCCTTTGATAATTTTTAATGTTGGGTTGTAATTTTTGGCTGATCTGCAGTGTGTGATGCTTTATGACTGCAAATGGACTCTTTTTTAAAATGTTTTCACTGTTCTCCAACTGGAGATCTCAGGATGGAGGGAGGGCTATAAATATATGTTTTTTTAATAATATTTTTTTATCTTAATAAGTATATGAAGGACTATTAGTGAGATTGTGAAAGAACAAAGGCACACATTATTTTTGAATAATCTAGAACATTCCAACAAGAGCAAAAAAAAAAAAGAGGAAAAAGGGAACAAAACAAAAAGAATAAAAAGCAAAAAAAAACCCCACTGATTTCAGAGTCCATTCTAATCATTCTGTTTTTCACAGAGTTTGTTTAAAGCAGCTGATAATTCCGTAAGTATTGGGGAACTGGTGCAACTATGGATTGTTCCATATACTTGCTTTATTTATTTATTTATTTGATTTATATGCTGCCCTTCCTCCCAGTAGGAGCCCAAGGCAGCAAACAAAAGCACTAACACTTTAAAACATCATAAAAACAGACTTTAAAATATATTTAAACAAAACAACTTTAAAAACATTTTTAAAAAGCTTTAAACCATCTTTTTTTTAAAAAAGAAAAGGTTTAAAAACATATTAAAAAGCAATTTCAACACAGATGCAGACTGTTGTCTAGGGTTGCTGTAGCCTCTGATTCTTCATTGATAAATAAAGTCAAACCAAGTCCATAAAATGTGTGGTTTTTGTTACAAATCTCTATACAAACAAACCTATATATATTTTAAATCAATCCATCAATAAATAGTGCCTCTCCTCTCTCTCTCTGAATAAGAGGTCAAATTTCAGTACTGTTTTTGTAGCCAAGTCTCTGACAGAAGTAGAAAGTGAGGTCATAATGACATCATGTTTTCTGTTTTACTCTAGATTATTCTGGTGGACACTAAGAGCATGTGTTATGAATAAAGTGGAAGACATAGAATTAAATTAATGTGTTTAGTTTTATTCAGTTTTTTTGTAATGATTTCATGTTATAAAACAGATGTACTGTTACCTGGAACACATGTTCCATTTATGGGAGAATTTTGGTGCAAAGTGTCCTTTAGGGAGTGATAACAAATTGTACAGCCTTTACATCATTGTTTTCCTAACTCTAAAAGTCCTGCCATAGGTATTAATAATTTTTATGAGAAACTTGAGGTAGACTGCCTGGATATGGTAGCTCATGGTTTTTATCGAGGGAGTGAATTAGGAAGGGAGTTGAACAACACGGAAAAATTACTGGCAAAAAAGCAAGGATTTTCAGAGTGGTTTATTCACCTTTTCCTGGCTTCTCTTCAGCAAGAAATATGCAACTAGATTTTAATAAAATAGATGGTTAAAGTTAGACTTGTAACTCCTCAGTTGTACAACTATATCTAATTTTCAGCAGACAGTTACATCAACTCTGAAGACATATGTGCTCTGATACAATAATTTTGGGAGGAAATGATTGCCAAATACATTTTGTGTTTGTGGGCTCTGCTAACACTTCACCACACTGCACCTGATTTTATTTCCGGTAAATTCAATGGGGAAACTTTCATTGGCTTGACTGGAGTACAATAAAGAAATGGAAAATAGGTAGTTGCAAATCTTTGGCATCTGTTAGTTAAAATTGCCTCGTTGTCTTAGCAGACATGAATATTTTCCACATAACCCTGTTAAGATACAGAATACTTTCAATTAAAATAATTTTTAATCCTTTGGATTTCAGTGCTTAAAGCTGCAATCCTGTGCATACTTATCTGAGAGTAAATTCCACTGACGACAGGGGGTTTATGTAAACACACGGAAAGGCACTATGAGTCATCTTTAGTCTATGGCTGTTGATTGAAGAAGGCTTAGAAAATCTCAGCTATTTTAAATGTTGCGAGTTTCCCCTTATTTTGCAAAAATATAAAATGCTCTTCCTTCATCGTTTAATTTTTCAATTCCTGTTCACAGCCGTTTTAGTCCTAAAATGTCTTTCCAAATGAGACAGATGAAAATTGCATTTTTAGAAAGCAAACAGCTAAGCTATTTGCATTAGACCATACAATGATGATCTGGGTCACTTTTTAAGTGGCAGAAATCTACCTGTTGCATTGCTGTGCACATGGGTAGCTGCTCTGTTGCAAAGCATCCAAAAGGCACCACCTGAAGGCTGTTTCAGATACAAACAAAAAATGCACCACATGCTGTGGGCCAAACAACAGGTTGCATGCAAACATGACTGTGGCCCATTGCTTTTTTTTATGGGACAGGTGACTGAGAATGGAGAATTGAGTAAGAGTGTATACTTAACCACAGCAAATCACTTCTCCAAGCTATTCCTTGCATTCTTCAAATGCATGTTTGCCATTGCTTTTCACACATCTAAATGATCAATATAAAATGATGGATGGGGGAAATAATTGGGGAATAGGCACTCAATAAGGTACATTGAGCCTCTCATATGGGCCCATATAGCCTTAAAAAAGGTAACCAGCATTTTTAATTGGGACTGGAAACAAATAGGTTACCAGTGCAGCCATGCTAGAAAAAATATAATGCAGCCTTCCCCAACCTCCAGATATTTTGGGTGACAACATCTAGCATTTGTGGCCATTGGACATGCTGGCTGGACCTGATGGCAATTGTAGCCAAAAACATTTGGAGGTTCCAGGCTAGGGAAGGCTGATATGTGCTCTTAGCAGTAGCTAGGGCAGCTTCTGAACCTCTTCAAGGAAGCCTTGTGTAGAGTGTGTTACAACAATCCAATCAAGTTATCAAGAATGGCTATTGGTCCTTTAGCGTGTTTCCCATAATGTACAGTGCTGAAGAGTCTGTGTATGTGGTCCACAATTGTCCTTTGTCTTATGAATCCTATTTGTTCTGAGTATATGTCTGGCTGTATATATTGGGGAATTATCTCTGCCAGCCTCTCCAACAAGATTGCCTTGAAGAGTTTAGCATCTATGTTGATGAGAGATAGTGGTCAATATGATTCTACCGATTCGCCATCTTTGTTGGTTTTAAATATTATTGCCAGGCTTGCTTGCTTCCAGGTGTCTGGGATCTCTCCTCCTGAAAATGTGGTGTTGAATAGTCTATGTTGTATGGGTAGACATTATGTTTTGAATGTTTTGTAAATGAGGCTTTTATAACCATCAGTGTCAGGTGATTTCCTAGGTTTCATTTACTTAATAACATTATTGATCTCCTCCAGTGTTATGAGGAAGTGAAGTAGCCCTACATATTCCCATGGAAGAGGGTTTATTCCCATTTTCTGTAGGCATTCTCCTAGTAAGTCTTCATTCACTTCCACTGAGGCGTATAGGGGTGTACAAGGAGGTGTAGAAGGCTTTGGCATGGTCTTATTGTGTGATTTTGGCATGGTCTTATATTTTGTCACCTGTGCATGTGGTTAGAGATGTGATGGTGGTGCATCTATTTTTCTTTAGTCTGTTAGCCAGCAGCTTTTTCTAGTTCTTAGTGTCATGTTTATAATAGATTTCATTAGTGTGTTGCAAGGAGGTGAGTATTCTGCTAATCTGAAGTGCTTTATATTCAGTTTTCTTTTTGGTTAGTGACCTAAATATTCTGTTCCTATAGCTTCATATAAATCTCTCTTCCAGTGTAGCTATTTCATCAAGTCTTCTATTTTCCTCTTCTAAACTTTATTTTTTTATTTTCAGATGTGAAGGAGCCTCTGAGGATTGCTTTGGGGGTGTCCCATAGTAAAGCAGGTGAGTATTCTGTGCTCTAATGTATCTCAAAAAAGGTTTTGATGTCACTTGGTCTTTTTTCTCTTGTAGCCTGGTTTTCCAGAAGTAGAGGATTTAAGTGCCATATAGGTGGGTTTGGTAGTATTGAGTCCACTGCTAATGTTTGTATGGGTGCATGATCTGAATGTATGATTAGGCCAATGTTGGTGTGTTGGTGTTGGAGAGTGTATCGGTTATTGATCTGTAGTCTTTTCTGGTGGAGAGACTCTGTTTTTTCTTGTGAAGCAAGTGAAATCTTGTGCTGTAGAACTGTCTAGGTGCCATGTGTCAGTTAGATCATATTGTGATAGGAGATCATTTAGTTTATCCCCAGCTTACTTTGTATGGTGTTCCTTGTTCTCTCCCCCCCCCTTTTTTTTATATTGAGGTTAGGGTTGTATCATGAGTAACAGAATTAAATAGAGAGACTCAGGACCTAGAAAGGAAACAGAAAGTGCTGGGACAGGAAGTCAGGGACAGGGCCCACCCATGTGCTCTCTGCAGCTAGAGGCAGTTCTGACTGAGGCCTGATACCACATGTTCAACTGAATAAACATCTTATCTCTAACCTAAAGCCTGCAAGTGCTTTGATTAATGAAACAAGGGTCTAGAACCATATTCAGGTCTCCTCCCAATATGTTTTCCTCCTCCTTAAATGTTTCTAGGTCTCCTAATGCCTTTGCTAAGAAGGGGATCTGTTTCAAGTTTGGGACATATATTGTTCCTATTGTGAAGGTTTTTCTCCCTTGCCCCATGGTGCCCTTGACAAGTATGTATCTTCCCTGTGGGTCTTTGGATGAATCCTTCAGGGTGAAGCACAATCCATTCTTGATCCATATCATGTCTTCCCTTGACTCTGAGGTGCCTGGGACTTCATACCATCTTCCTCTGCTCGAGGGGAGTAATGTTTGGTGTCTGATTTTTTGTGTGAGAGAGTTTCCTGTATGAAAATGATATAGCCGTTGGTGCTGTGTAGTGTAGACCAGACATGTTTGCCTTTTAGTGTTGTGCCTAAACCTCTGACATCCCAAGAGATCATTTTTACTTAGGAGTTGTCATGTTGATGGGTTATACAGTAGCTGATTGTTAGCTCCCCTCTGTGGAGAGGTGATAGCTAATGTGTGATGTTCCTGTATACTTTGGGTCCTTGCAAGGTGTGTGTGGGGGTAAGGGGGTGTTGAGAGGGGTGTATAGGGGTGAAGTAGGTGAGTCTATCCCTCAAGTAAGGTATTCTATGTAGGGATTTTCTCTGCCTTCCCCCTCCCCTGAGCATTTCTGATAATGTTTCATAAAATAAGTTGCCATCATTAATAGTGAAGAAAAAGGAGTGTCTGTTAAAGGAGCAATAAGTCAAGCTGACGGTATAAAATAAATAGAATGATACTAGATTATCATTCTATTGCATCTCTTTTATAGAGTTCTTCAGTGTATTGCTTCCATCTTCCTTTTATTTCGTCTCGGTCAGTCAGTGTGCTTCCCTGTTGATTATTCAACATCCTTACCCTTGGTTTAAATTTCCCTTTCATTTCTCTAATCTTTTGGAATAGGGCTCTTGTTCTACCCTTTTTGTTGTCCTCTTCCATTCCTATACAATAACTATTGCAATAGTTCTCTTTGTCCCTACATACTAGTCGCTGTATTGTTGCATTTAGGGTTCTGACTGTGTTTCTATCTCCTTTTGCTTTTGCTTTCCTTCTCTATTTAACCATTTTAAGAGTTTCATCTGTCATCCATTGAGGTCTTTCTTTATAACTAGAGGTATTGTTTGTTTGCATTCTTCCCTGATAATGTCTCTGAGTTCACACCACAGTTCTTCTGGTTCTCTGTTAACTAAATTAAAGCCTCAAATCTGCTCCTTATTTGATCTTTATATTCTTCTGGGATGTTATTTAAATTGTATTTTGGCATTCTGATTGCTTTGTTGTTTTTCTTTAGCTTTACTCTGATTTTCGATACAGCCAGTTCATGATCTGTACCACAGTCTGCTCCTGGTCTTGTTTTTGCAGAAAGTATGGAACTTCTCCATCTTCTGCTACCCAGAGCTTGGAAGATTACTTTTAAAAAGTAATACAGTTACAGTTACATGGCCCAAAAAGTAGTATTTACAGTTACAATTACAATTGCTCTGAAAGCAACTGATTACTTTACTTTTTCTCAAAAGTAATCACTACTGTTACATTTCAGTTACTTTTTTTAAAAAATGCCTACAAGGTGCTGGCCTTGGCTGCTGCACATCTAAGTAGCCTAAAACAACATTAAAAATAAACATACACATACAGAGGTAGTAGAAAAATTCTTTTTATCCATGATAGCAATGGTGGTCTCTCCGCTGGTAAGGGAGGTGGGGAGGGAGGCAGAGGCCACTAAGCAGATCTTTGCACATCAAACCAAGTGCACCCCCCGCAGCCAGCCAGCAAGCATAATCTCTCTCATTTAACCACCTCCTGGACCCTGCCCTGCCACCAACTAAGGGACACTCACTCAAGCAAACATTTTCCTCTGAGATGCAAAAAAGTTAAAATACTGCAAATGCAGCACAGTAGGCAGAGAGGGTGGTGGAGGCCACTTTGTGTGCCAAGTGCAAGCAGACACATGTTGTCATCTTTCACCTCCACAGTTCTTTATCTCCATTCTGCTGCTGCCCCCTTCTCCTCCTTTATCCATGCTCTTGCCCTCTGGCTCCTTTTCCCCTCCATTTTTTTAAACAATTGTTTTCTCCACTCCAACCTGTCTCACTCTCCACCTCCTCCCTTGTCACCTCCTACCCACCCACAAACCAAGATGATAATGAAAGTTAAAGAGGAAAGCACAAAAGCAGGACTACAGCTGAATGTCAAGAAGGCTAAAATAATAACAACAGAAGATTTATGTAACTTTAAAGTTACCTGCCCAAGGGAGGAGGGGAGGGGAGGAAGACAGAGGCCACCACTCAGCTGCTTTGAATGCCATCCAGGCTCACCAAGGACAGACAGAGCAAGTAGCCAGAAAGGGCAGGGGAAGCAACTTGTTCTCCCACTCAGTGCAAGCACGCACACACACCCTCTCAGCTAGCAACCATCAAGGCTCACCAAGGACAGACAGAGCAAGTAGCCATGAAGAGTGGGGGAAGCAGCTTCTTCTCCTGCTCAGTGCAAGCACACACACACCCCTTCTCAGAGCGAGCTGCCCAGAAGCCCATGCTTCTAACCCATGTCTTTTATCCACCAATCAGAGGAGCAGAAAACTCCCCTGCTCCCTCTGTTAACAACCAGCTCCAGCACACCACTGGTAACGTCCAAATGTAATGCGGGAACATTACAGTTGCAGCTGAAAAGTAATTAAATTACCACTCGTTCTGTTACAAGCAAAATGTAATGAAGTTACCCATTCGTTACACAAAAAAGTAGTGAATCACAAGTAACTTGATATTTCTAATGAGTTACTTCCAAGGTCTGCTGCTACCAGTTATACAATCAATTTGATTCCTATATTGACCATTTGGTGATGTCCATGTGTACATTCATCTTTTCGATTGCTCAAAACGTGTTCACGAGAAACAAATTATTGGTTTCACAGAATTCAATAAGTCTTTCTCCTGCTTCATTTCTATCTCCTAAGCCCCATTTCCCCAATTCTTAGTTCTTCTCTGTTCCCTACTTTTACATTCCAGTCCCCCATGATTATCAGCACATCTTGTTTTGGTGTGCGATCAATTTCCTCCTGTACATCTTCATAAAATTTCTCCAATTCTTCTTCCGCATTTGCCATTGGAGCATAGACTTGGATGATGGTTATATTATTCGGTTTCCCATTTAATCTTATTGATATCACTCACTCAGACCTTGCGTTGTAGCTCCCATTTGCTTTTGCTACATCACTTCTCACTATTAAAGCAACCCCGTTTCTTAATTTCTCATTTCCTGTATAAAATTTTTTGTAGTTGCCTGATTGAAAATGTCCCATTCCCGTCCATTTTAATTCACTCACTCCAAGTATTGTAACGTTGATAAGTTCCATTTCTTGCTTGATAATTTCTGACTTTTCCTAGTTCATGCTTCTCACATTCCATGTTCCTATTATGTGCATCGTACAACTCCAGGCTCTCCTTTCACATCTGTGCACATCAGCCTCTGGGCTTCCTTTTGGCTTTGACCCAGCTATGTCATTAGTCACAGCACTACTTGTACTTGTCCTTTGTTCTTCCCAGTAGCTCGGTGAGTGCCTTCTGACCTGGGGGTCTCATCTTCCAGCACTATCTCGTGTTGCATTTTGGATACTCTGTTCATAGGGTTTTTGTGGTAAGAGGTATTCAGAGGTGGTTTACCATTGCCTTCCTCTGAGTTTGGATGCATTTTAGTCTGGTGTCTCAGCTTTGACCACTTCATCTTGGGTGTCCCTGCTAGGAATCTAGCCTCTTGCTCTCAGCTTCTTCAACACTCTCAACCCCCCTCACCACATTAAGGTGTGCATCCTAAAGGGGGGGTGCCTGTTTAGGGAGCAGTAAATCAAGTTGGCTATCTAAGATAAACAGTACAACACAAAATAAAATATTTTTTCTTATAGCATCTTAAACAACAAGTTCCCTTCATTAGTAGAGGTGGAAGAATAGTACATGTTTAAGGAACAATGCACCAATTTGGCTATCCAGGACAAGAGAGTACTATTAAACAAACAAATCATTTCTAATGATATCTTATAGAACAAGCTGCCATCATTAGTAGAGAAGTAAAGAGGGGTGTGTGTTTAGGAAGCAGTAAATCAAGTTGACTAGTTAAGGCAGGTAGAATAATACTCAACAAAACAAGTGCACAAGAGTGGAAGTGCAACACCATCAAGGGAGTAGATGAAGGAAAATATTTTTTTCAGATAGTTATCTGCATGAAGATTTTAGATGTCTCAGTCAATTCTATAAGTTTCAATCCTGTTATATGGGTCTACAGTTACCTTCAGCATAGCTGGGAGTAGGCTGGAGGGGTATGTCCCTGAGGAACATTTGAATCTGTTCCTTTTTGTCTTCAGGATCACCCTGCAGCTGCCTGGGTCTGTTGTTTCCTGGAGTTCTTGCACATTTGTTTTCCTCCTCTGTGTCTGCCAGCCATGATCAGCTACACCCTCTGCTGGGTCTCTATCTTAAAGTTCTGACAGCTTATCTACATGGTGGTTTGCTGTGTGTTTGCTGCTACTCACATCTCCTCTTAATTTGCATCATCCACATGAAATTACTGGCTAACAGAAGCTATTGCACAGTTTTCCCCCTGTAAATAATGCTAACCCTAATTAACTATTCTGCTGATAATACAAAAAGTGAGGAACAATATGTCCCCACTTTGCCCCACTAGTTGTTGCAGATGCTTTGTTTTGATGTTTTTAGCTGGGTGTGTCAATCATTACTTTTTTATACACCCTTTTGCACACCCACACCCACTATATTGTCACTTCTTTCATGTTGCTTCCTGTGGGCTGACAATCAACTTCCTGCTGGCCTTTTTCATGTTGCTGCAAACAGCCACAGAGGGCAGACTACTGACAGTGTTCTACAGCTATTTACTGCAACAAGCAGCCTTAGCAGATGAACAGTGCCTTAATTCCCTCCCCCAACTTGTGCACAAAGGATTAATAATGCTCAAATAAAGGTTTATACTTTCAGCTGTATCAACTCAAAATAAGCTTGTCCAGCCAGTTTCTTTGTAATTGCCATGCTGGGTACCCAATTTAATATATCTAAAGGCAGACGATTATCTGGTGATGCATTGGGAGACTAGCCTTTCAACCTCAGCTTATTGGGCACTTAGTAGTTTTTGTGTAGATGAATGTTGAAAAAAGTATCAATATATAAGAACTCAAAGCAGAAATAATAGTAGCAATATGAATAAATTTAAAAGTCATAGATCATCTAGCACAGCATATTACAATTGCTAAAACAGGAATAAAATCAATTCATTTTCCCACAAAGACCACTGGCAATTCAGACCAGGTACAGTAGGTGACAAGTTTTCAGAACTCCTGATCTACAGTGTTTATGCTAATCCTCCACCCATGAGGTATAAATGGAGGGAGGTGTGTTCTTCTCCACCCCTCTTTTGCCCACCATTTTGGTTTTTTTCTGGGTTTTTTTTAAAGGAACCTACTGCAGCTGGTAAAATAGAGCATACTTGGTTCTCTAACAGCCAAAGGGAGTGGAAATGTAAAATGTGAGGATGTGGTAATTAGCAAACTGCATGACTGATCCTTCATAGAGGAAGGATAGCTTGTGTGAATGGAAAAGACCATATTTGCAGCTAACATTAAGCCTTCACTGCAGATGGTGCAAATAGAAAATGGAGGTAAAAACAGCATCTTTAGTACGAAGTAATGCTTCTATGTGGATAAGCCCTGATGCTGTTTGTTCCTCGGGTCTAGTTGCAGTTTTGCCATCAGGCCCCACATTTTTGTGTGTGTGCAGTCAGTGAGTTGTGCATCATTATGGGTGACTATTAGGCAGAAAGGGTATCCCTATTTATATTTTATGTTTTTGGTCTGAAGTTGTTCAGTGTAGTGTTGGAATGATTTCCTGCTTTCCAGTGTCTCTGCACTCAGGTACGTTGTGTTCTCTGTATGTGAGGCTCCTGAGTTCTCAGAGTTTTTTCCTGGTTAGTTCTTTTATTGTAAAGTGTAGAAATTTTACTATGATGTCCCTCTGGCATCCTTGAGCTTGGAAGGAGTGCTCTGCGACCTCTTTCTAAGTCTTCATTTTTAAAGATTAGTTCTGGAGCTATGGTGTTTAACCAGGAGATGATGAAAGTTTTAAAATCCAGTACTTTCAGGTTCTCTGGTAAATTTCTACTCCCAAGGTTTCTTAGTCTGGAGCGGTCCCCTGAATCTGATATATTCAGGAGTAGTTGTAGTTGGGTGCATTTTAGTTCAGAGATAGTGTCTGAGTTTTTAAGTTCCAAGTTTATTGCTTCTTTGGTAGTTGTTGTGAGGTCTGCTACTGTCATGGCCATAGCTTTGAAGTCTTTTTTATTGGTTTCAGAATGTCTTGCCATTCTCCTTTCAGTTCTTGTTTGAGCTCTTCATTAAATTGCATTAGCATCTCTTTAATGGAGTCTATGTCATCCTTGCTAGATTGCTGATTCCTTGGCGCCATTGTGGCTTCTTCATCCAATGAGCTCCCAGTCACCTCTGAGAGGGAGGTGGCATTTTGGACGTTCAGTATTTCGGACACTTTTTAAAAAGGATAGCTAGAACCGAATCATGACCTTTTCTGTGCTCCTACATTTTACTCTGTTCAAGAGGTTAGATTTGCATTTTGATTGGGTTTTGTTCAGGGTTGGGTGGGAATAAAGGTATCATCTTCCTCCGACAGCTAGCCACGCCCCCTCTGCTGCTCTAAGATTTGATGAAAAAGAAAAATAGAGCTGGATATCATCGGCATACAGATGACAACTGTTACCCTAGGGAACCATGTGTTACACTAAGATAAAATAGATTCAAACAGATTAATATTAGGCTTGACTAAAAGTGCTTCTAGAAAATCATTGCTGAAATTTCAGCCCTTGCTCTCACTGTAGTTAGATTTCTGTATCTTTTTTCCCTTCTAACAATAACAAGTTCTCTATGTAGTTTCTAGTTAAAGAAACCCAGAAGTACTGGGAAAGCATCCAAGATTTGATCATCAATAGAGATAAGTTACTTGAGATCAGGGATTTTGTGGTACCATCCAGCCAATGAATACCTAATTTTACTCTATTAATGCATCACTTGTGAATTTGCTTTATGCATACGTTTCTTTGTAGATGCTAAGTCAATTAGAATGAGTTGAAATAATTATGTAGAATGCAATGCTGAAGTAGGTACTTATAATTTAGGAGTGCTTAATGAATCTTTCTTGAAAGATACATATTGCCTTGAAGACAAATTTTTCTTGTTCTACAAGGCCTCATTCTACAGTTGTTTGGTGGGCTATGGTAATGCAGTTTTCATCAGCAGGATTGCATAGGGGGATCATCCTCTTGGTGTTTCTCATCACAACTGCACTCCCCCAGCCTGCCAAGCAGCACAGTTTACACAGGCAGAAGAATGTTAGGCAGGGATAATAATCCTCACACACCAGTCTCCCCATTATGGCAGCAGCAAAATTAGAGACAAAATCAGTGATGGCAGGAACATTTGGGGGTAGGAGGCAACTCTACAAGGATGGCATGCAGCCTGCAGGCCATGGATTGCCTATATGTATCCTACATACTGTTGCTGGCCAGACCCACACCTGCTTAGTTTCAGCAAAGTAGTGGTCCTTCAGACCATATTCTGGGACCTTCCTTCCCATGCAATAAAATATATTTATTAATGCAGAGAACTGTGGATTAGTTTTTCTTAGCAACACGAAGCTTGCAGAAAGCCACCCAAAATTATTTCCAGAAGTTTTTTTATTATTATTTCTCCTGGCACTTTGCCTTCCATCATCAAGTGAGAGTGTGCTGGCGTGAGTCGACAGACACCTTCCCTGCAAGGTCTTTGGTGAAATACATCTGCTGTACCGAAAGGGAACAAATTACATGTCTTGAATAAAAGTTGTGTTAGAAAGGCGTCTGGGGAAGTCTGTGGTGCTATTTGCATATTATGCAGATGAAAACCTAATAAGAATAGATATACTGGCAGGCACTGCCTTGTTATCAGGCACTGATGTGTATGCCATCATGGGGTACTGCAGCTTAATCTCCTGTAATGTTATCTTCCAATTTAAATAAAAAATAACAGAATGAAATACAATCAAAAGAAGCAAGAGCAGCATACATAAATCAGTCATACTTGTGACAAGCCACATAATCCAACATGATTCAAGTAACTCAGTTAACATCAGGATATCAGGATCAAAGCCCTCTGTTATGAATTCTGCCTGGCTGAAAAGGGGAAATAGCCAAATGCTTACTGAAGCCTCAGTTCCAATTTTCTTCATTCCTGCTTGCCGGTTCTCGGAGTGTTTTTCAAGGAATGTTTCCGAGAACAAAAATCGACCATCAATATTAATGATCTAAACTGGGAAGATTGCTTTTAGTGTGCAAATTAATTACCCTAATCACAGGGGTTTTTGTATCTGTTTTAATGAAATAACTATTTATTTCACTGGGTCCCGAGCTTTTCTTTTGCAAATAAGGCCCATTTACATGATAAATGCATGAAATTTAAATGGATGACTAAATTAATTGAGAAACGGGGGGGGAGGTTTTTTTTTTTAAAAAAATACAGTGTTTATAAGAGAAACAGCAAGATTAATGGATTAGTTTTCTGACTGGCATCTGTGATTAAATCTTTTTCATGTATGCCAAACAGAATTTAATGGATCTTGGGCACTGTCTACAGTGCCACCACTTTATGCACATATTTTTTCCTCATGAATCCAAAAGCATTGTTTATTTCAACCACAGTAGAGTAGTGAAAAACTTCACAATAAAGAGTGTTAATGCTCAGAGTTCCCAGCTTTTGCCCTTTATTTTCTCTCAGACCTCCTTTTCCTCTCCAAATAATTGATATTTGTGGCTCTGCCTGTCCCTGTTATCTATAAAGGTCTAAGAGTGTAAGGATTGTCCCTTATACTTCAATCCCTTTGTTCACATTTATCTCATACTGCTGTTGTCTAGTCATGACAAGAGGAAAGAGAGAGAAAAGAAAATGCTTTGGGAATTTTCAGTGTGCCTTTTGGAGGCTATGTGTTTTGAAAACTTTATTTATTATGGCAATGCTTTGAAGGTCTGCAAATTCAACAGAGGAAAGATTTGAAGCACATTCCAACTCATTTTTTGATAACAGTCATGCCAAACAGAGGATCTTTCCCAGCTCCCTCCCCCGCAGTTGAGCCACCAGAGACATCGCCAGCTTCCTTTGATTTGAAATGATCAATTGCAGCTGTGGCAGTCAGGCAGGGTGCCCTAGGCACAATGCAAACAAGGATCTCCCCCAGTGCTCTAGGATTTACATTTCAGTTGCTGCCATATTTTTTTTTAAAAAGATAATTATAACCCTTTTATATTAATTTTTTTCCGGTGGCTTCTCTGATATTTTAGCAACATAAATATTAATTTAGCACATCAAGAAGAACACACACTTTTTCAAGGGAATGGCTTGATGAAAAATCTGTTTGTTGGTTGTTTTTTTTTTTTAAATACCCAGATGGCATCAAACATGTTATCAGAATCTCAGGGCAATAAAAGGGAGGTTTTCTTCAGAGCTTAGTTCTCCCACTTTTCTAGGATTAGTACTTTGGAAAATAAATTCAAAACCCAATAGAATATGCCAGCCAAGTTGTAAGTTATGACAATAATTTCCTTTACTATGTGAAGGATGGGCACCTAGATTCTAACACTGTAACTGGGAAGCAAACTATTGAAATCATTGGAATTTATTTCCAAGTGAGCTCAGGGTATCAGATTATCTATGCGTCTACAGACTACATGCTGGAGTGTTTTAGGGCCCAACTAGGGGAATATGTTAAATGTGACTTTGCATTTAAAATGCAGGCTTTCAAAAATGAAAATAGCATCAGTGCAGGGGGGCTGATAATAAGTGGAATTACAGCAGTTTAACCCTTTCCTCCCCTGCTATGAGGAACATGTCTACCTGGGAGCCATAATTGTATTGGGAGGAAATCTGCCATTGGAGCCAGTAAGGTTTGATGACCACAGCATTGCCTCTCATTCTTTGCATTGAAGGAAAGCTCTTTTGAGTTCAAGGAATCACATATTTGTGTGTACTCAGGGAAGCACCTTTAGAGTTCCACAGACCTGCATTCCAAAATGTGGAAAGTGACTTTTCCCCCACTGAACACAGAAAGGGCTACCACTGTGATGATGGCACACCTGTTTCACTCCATTCACACCTGCTATTATTTATTTATTTATTTCTTACATTTATACATTCATGATAGAAACCCAAGGCAGCTTCAATATGGTTCCCAGGTGGTCTCCCATCCAGGCACTGATCAGACCTGACCCTGCTTAGCTTCAGCAGGGAGCTGGCCTTACGTGCCTTCAGACCATAGCCTGCTAGAAGTAGCCATTGACCGTGATATTCTAGTGAAAGAGCTGCAAGTGCAATCAGCATGCATGGCGGCCAATGCACAATGTTCATGCCCTTTTCAAAATAGAAATGCTTTCTATATTGTAAATTCATAACATTTGAAGTGATCCTTAGATTGCATCATGATTTGCCTAGACGGTCTTTTTACTCCTACAAAAAAAAGAAAAGAATATATTCCTGTGTAGTCTCCCTGTTGTTGTTTAGACTATGGAACGGTATTAGATTTCTCTGTGTCCGCAACCCTCTTTCATTCTTAAAAGCATTGCTTGACTTTAATTTCTTCCATTGCACCCAGCAGGAAAAGTCATCAGATTGCAATAACAGATGCTGGTTTGCTTAAATCATGCTCCATGGTCCATGATATATATTTTTGCAGTCTGTCCTTCAAAATGCCTGGTATGGAAGCATATGTGGGTTTGCCCTCCCTTATTATATAACTACAAATGTTTTCCTTAGGGATGGCTGCCCTACATTGTTCAGTATCAATCAAGATATGTACATTTAAGAAAATATAGTCTGAGAAAGAGCATGGTTTCCCCTCCACCCCTTCATTAGAATCCACTGATAAATAACAGGAGCGATTACATATATATTAAGAGGAAAATTAATACTGGTGCTGGGCTAATATTACAAGCAGGTCATTGTGTTAAACTCCTTGATAAAGTGCAGAGCTACTATAATTCCCGTGGGATCTTTTTATAGACAAGACCTTTCTTTCCTACATACCAAAGCCATTGGCTCGAGCACTGTTTAAAGCTGACTCTGGGAATAAAATGGCTCATGAAATATGCATGACTAACACATATGCTGCCAGGGGAACTTAGTGTATTATGTATGATCCTGCCATAATTGTACGGAAATGATATTCATTTAAGTTGATGTTTATCACAGTTAAAGGTACACCTAATGAGACAAAGGCTATACATCTAAAAATGCAAGGTTATTTCTATCACTGTTTCAAAAGACCATGCTTTTATTCATAGAAGCTTTTCCAGTACATGCCATCTACTTTTTTTAAGCTTAAGAGTCCCTCGTCTCTTTTATTTAGCTGCCAAATGTTCTATTACACATAAAGTACTTCCTAACAATATATGCACATCATCTAGAAACATTTAGGCAACATTGTCTAAACTGAAATTTAACAACATTCTGGATTGCACTTCTCTGCAATTAGTTGCAAGGGATAGATGCTGATTTTATTTCATATGATGTATGAGATTTCCTGTTTATTATTCTAATGGAGGTAGGAAGGCTTTTCTATTTTATAATGTGATAGCACATTCTTGCTTCTGTCATAACTTTTACATGCAATTCGTATTTAAGACCCTAAAATTTGCAAGGTTAAAGTCTGTGTTCTGTAAACTGTAGATTCTTTTGTCATGGACTCAGCTTCCTTTTTTACTATTGAGAGTCAGAGAAGACTTCCGGGAAGGGTGACTTAGCCTGTGCCTGCTTTTGAGACGGGCTCCTGCCTCAAAAGAAGCTTATTCAGATATATCAGTCAGATTTTTTTTTTTTTGACTGATTAAACTTCTCCCGGGTAGGGAGAAACGAAGAGATTAACCTCAAAGCCTATTTTTGTTGGGACGACCAGATCTCATTAATTTATGGGACGAGGTCCAGCCGACGAAGGTGGGACGGATTTTCAACAACAAGCTCTATCTGATAAAGCGAACGTTCATCTTATCTTCTAAGAGAGAACGCACTAACAGGCAAGCACCCTTCTTTCTATATTTTTCTTTTATTTGACTTAAATTGTTGCTGTTTAAAAGAGATTTGCCAGATTGATCGGTTTTTGACATCTCACTGGGGAGCCATAACTTCTCTCTGCTACTCACTAATTAATAGCTTATCTCTGTTTTTGTTGCAAAAAGCTGTCCTGGATTTGCATTCTAAAGATATACACAGAAGAGGGATTTCTATTCCAGATTTTTATTTTGAAGAATATTATATTGTCTGAGACTACTCTCTTTTTGGTCTATTTTATTTTGACGAATCTGTTTCCTGACGACCGCCATTAATTGTTTCGATCCTGGGAACTGCATTTTGTTTACTTAAGCATGGAGAGATAAGGCTGTCTGCTCTGTTTATACTGTGATGTCACCAAGTTTGGAGTATTAACCCAATTGTTGCTGAAATAAGAAGTGGTTTTCCTATATTTTTCTTTTAAAATGGCAATTAAGAAAGTGGCTGAGAATCTGGAAATAACTATGTTTCAGAAAATAATGGATGAGATTGAGATAACGAAACAAAACCTGCGACAGGGTTGTAAGGAGCTGAAAATTGAATTGAGTAAAATGAAGCAGGAGATTAAAGATATAGGGGTCCCTGTGAGAGAGGTGACCCTGGAAGGGGTCCCTGTGAGAGAGGAGACCCCGGAGATTGGAACAAATGTGGAACAGGAAAAAGATTTGGAGTCTATGGACTTTAGAAACAAAATCTATTGTTTGGAGACACAGGAGATTAAAGACATAGGGGTCCTTGTGAGAGAGGAGACCCTGGAGACTGGAACAGGGGTCCCTGTGAGAGAGGAGACCCTGGAGACTGGAACAGGGGTCCCTGTGAGAGAGGAGATCCCGGAGATTGGAACAAACGTGGAACAGGAACAAGATTTGGAGTCTATGGACTTTAGAAATAAAATCTATTGTTTGGAACTCAATGTTATCTCTGAAGAAATTAATGAAGATTCTAGAGATAAAGTTATCAATGGCATGGATAATCTTCTGGACTGGAATGATGTGATGGAGCCCAATATAGAGAAAATCTATGGAATTAACTGCAGCCATGTGACAATGGAAAAACTTTCAAGAGATGACCCAGTGTATTTTGAAAAAAAGAACAGAGATATGATTTTACAGCAGTATTTCAGCAACCTATTCAGAATGGATGGCAAGAAAATATTTGGGATAGAGGTAATTCCCATCAGACTCTTATTATATGACTATGGCTTTGACAGCAAGATTATTATGGAATACTGATAATGGAAGATTGGATACTGAAATTACTGGACTTAACAAGACTACTGAAGATGGAAGATGGAAAATGGAACTAATAGGGATAATAGAACAATGGCTACTGAAATTACTGAACCTAACAGATTCTGATGTGATGGATTAATTGAAATGTTTATTTTGACTATGGTTATGACAATAAGATTATCATAATTAGTAATGAGATGGATTAATCGATATGCTTATCTGGAAAAAAAAATTGATAGATATATTTCTTAAAGAATTGAAACCTCTCTTTGACTTTTTGTGGAAAGAATAAAGTAATGTTTATGAGATTTGATGATTAAGTAAGATAACTACTGGAGGAAAGTGATTTTATAATATGACTTAAGAGACAGGATTGTTATATATTATAGACTTATAACTGATTTGATCTTTGACAAATGGGAAGTCAATATTTTACTCTTTATTTTTTATTTTTGTTTTTTTTTTCTTTTTTTCTTTTTGTTTAACTATTTTTGATTTTGTTTTTTGTCTTTGAATGTTTTATGATTTCGTCTTGTATGTTTTATGAAAATCTGAATAAAAATTATTGGAAAAAAAAAAAAAAGAAAAAAAAAAAAGAGAGTCAGAGAAGACGCAGCACAGAACATTTTACTCAGCAGCTTTCCAGGTGGTTCAAGCCATACAATGTACTTACAATTGCTGTGAGTCCTTCATGAGAAACTTCCACCCACTGAAACAAGATTCCTTCCAGGACCTTTTGTATTTCAGCTTGTGTTACATTCTTGGAAGATGTAGATTCCAAATTGTTGTGAAACATATCCTCACCCAAATGGTAGTTGCTCTGACAGATGCCACCACCTAAAGTGCAAGCTCTATTTGCTACCCGAGTTTGAATTCCAACTCCATTCTGGCATACATTTACTCTCTTCATAACTTCATTTTAAACAAGGAAAGTAATTGAGATTAAAGAAAGAAAGAAAGAATTGGTATACAAATGTAATAAACCATAACAACAACAACAACAATAATAGATAGCAATTTCCAGAGCGTGTCAAACATTTTTGTTGCACACAATACCCAGGTTTAAAACCAGATTTTATAGATTTCAACAAGCATCATGTTGTTTTAAAACTCATTTGAAAAAAACTGCTTTTCCAAAGACAAGAAAGCTAATTCACTGCAACCATATACTTTTGATGAAAGGCTTATGTATCCTTGAAGTTCAGATTAACCCTACCTGGCTAAAGGAACATGGCCTAGAACTGAGACCTTCCAACACTTAAATGGAGATGAAAATTAATTCTGGGTAAATTGCATTCTATAACATACCGGCTGGATTGCCAGATGCCAGGTCATGACAAAGGACAGTCAGTCAGTATGACTATTCCAGCATTCCATCTGTCCAAAGGCAAATCTTGCTGAGGCTAGGGTTGCCATATTGCCTGCTTAGCTGGCTTTTGCCCGGATTCTAGCCATGCTACCTGGGCCATGCTGCCTGGATTCCCAGCTTTCTTTTTTTAAAAAAATGCAAGTCTCTAGCCCCAGTAGATCCAGAAATACAAGGCAAAATGTGGTGGCAGTTTTCTGCCCAATCATTTTGTGAGAAATCAGCTTACTCCTGCCTTCCATTGTTCTTAGCCAATGAGGGACTCCACAGCTGTCCTCAGAAAATTAAATATTTTAGCCTGCCTGCCTGCTGAATATGCAGCATCTAGGCAGTTTAGAAAACTGTGCATGCTCACTTGATCAATATGTGCAGGTCCATCCCCTATCCAGAAACTCTAGCTCACTTTCTAGTTGAGTCAGCAAGGAGAAGCAGCCTTTACCTCAATTGCCTCTGTGTCTCAGGGTATGTTGAGTGCAATGGGACTGTCTGCCTGCCATCATGGAGGATGGAATAAAGGGGTTTGAATTCACCAAATGCTTCCTCCCCTGAACAAACACAACATATAAAAGCAAACCTTTCTGTAGAAAATGCTGAAGTATTAGTATTTGCATTTTCAGCCCTGCCCCCACCCTGTTAAATTGGTGCTTACTCCCAAGTAAAGTTGCACTGCGATGCAGCCTCACTCACCCTATTGCCCTGCAGAGCCTCTGTTCAGCAATTCAGAAAAGGTTAAAAAGTATTTTTTTCAATACATATCTTTCTTCAAAATGACTGACAGGCATCTCCCCACCAAAAATCATCCTATTTCATTTCCACCACAAGGATGGATGGATGGACACACACACACACACACACACACACACACACACACACACACACACACACACACATATTGGGGGGAGGGTGTTCCATTCCTATTGGTCTTAAGGAGGGGGAAGGTTGCACCCCCACTGCATTGAGTATATACATTCATTGAATATATATATTCAGTCATTTATTTATTTGCTTATTATGTCGTATTTTGGTGCTACATGTCAGCCCCCTGACAGTGGCTGAGATCTTTCCATTCTCACTGTTCTGCCAGGCTCTTGGGGGAAAATGCAGGCTAGAGCTTTAGCTCCTTCAGGGGACACCAGCAGCAGTATGGAAGGCAGAAAATGGCTGGATGGGTAAGGTACATCCCCCTTTCTTACTATAAGCTATCATGTCTAATGCTAGCACAATTTACCAGGTCTCTAGAATTCACTGCATTAAAAAAAAAAAAAAAAAGAGGTGCCAGCACTCAGGTCTCCATCAAGTTCCAGCCTTTATCATAGAAGGCTGTGTTTCCCCTCTCCCTGATCTGGTATGTGAGAAACAGTGTATTAAACACACTTCTCACATGCTAACAATACTCTCTTTAGATAAGATTATTGACCTAACTGATAATATTGAAATCTTGATTTCTGTCTGCATTGCAGGTTGTAGTGGTGTGTTCATTTCACATTTCCTAATTGTTGATAACAATATTGATTTTAATTGCTGTTTTCCTGGCTTTTTGTTTTATGTTGGATTTTTATACTCCTATCCTTACATGTTTTAGTGTTTTTCTATTTTGTGTTTATATTATATTTTTATGTGGTGTATTTTTATTTTTTTATTATGTTGGTAAGCTGCCCTGAGCTCTGTTTATAACAGTGGAAGGACAGGCCCCCTTAATAAATTAATATTCCATAGCATTGGAAACTAGAGGCTATGCATTTAAAGCTGAAAATGTAAGCTTTAAAAAATAAAACCTCATATCCTCCCCCAACTTTTGGTAGCAATTACTAGGCAGAAAAACTAAACAACTGGATAATGCAACCATTAATATGCTGAATCTGCATAATTAGCAAATAGTTTGCATAATATGCAAATTAGCTCATCCAGATGTGTGAAACTGGAATATGACAACCCTAGCTGAGACCATAGTCACATTCACATCGAACATTTAAAACACTCTTAAACCACTTTAGCAGGATTCTCCCAAAGAATCCTGGAAAATGTAGTTTGTTAAGGGTGCTGGAAATTGTACCTTAGTGGGAGGGGGCCTCCTCTCAGCACCCTTAACAATGACAAGTAGTTCTTATGATGCTTGCACTGGAATGCTGCCCTTGCAACACTCAATGCATCTGTGAGGAAGGAACAGAGCCCTCCCACAAGATTGCTTCGCTACTATCACAAGGCTAGGTAAATGGGGGGCTAAATTAGATGCCCATGTGTGGGATTTAGGAGATGGCTTTCTGACTCGATCATGCCAGTACTGTATCATCCAGAGCATAAGACCTAACCTTTATAATTGGGCTCAGCAAAGAAAAATAAGTGGGTTTTTTTGCCAATTTCACTTTTAAAATGAGCCAAGGGGAGCTTGCTTGTCACTAATTTTAGTTTGATTTATGAAAAATTCTAAAGATTTTAGAGCAATGTCATGTTTTTAGAAACCTGCCACACATTTTGGGTACCAGTGACAAGTATATTTCCTTGTTTCTTTTTCAGTCCTTTTTTACTTTGCTGCCATCTGCAACACAACACACATTGTTGTGGGGTCACATTAATTGGTCTTGAGAGAGGGAGCTGAAGGTGTTAGTTGCAAGTTGCTTGTCTCTGTTTAACCCCTGTGTGTGAACAATGGCAAAAGGTCTGGGAAAGCCAGCATGGACACAGGGAGGATGGGAAGTCTAGCAACACCCCTCCCGGTATCAATTATCAGCTCACATTTAGGAGCTGGCCAATGTCACAGATTTATTTCAACCAAGTATTGTTTGCAGCAGTGAAAATAATAGAGTCAGCCTTGCTGATATATCACAGCACTGGTGATGGGCAAGTTCATTCTTGCCTGGGATAGCAGCACAAGCAAGCGAAGGGAGTAGCTCTTATCAAATTGATCTTCCAAATGCTACCACAGAGGCTGTGCATCAGGTAGAGTAGAGGCTGGAAGGAATACCAAACAGCAGCCCTTTCAAAGACAGGGGTGAAATAGTTCGCCTCCTTCCTCAATAAAAACTACTAAAACAAAAGAAACTTGAAGAAGGAAACAAAGCCAGGTTTGGCATCCCAAATAAGAAGCAGGTCTGAGGCTAGTTTAAACTGAATTCTTTACACTGAAGAGCTAATTGACTTAAAATCTGTGTTAGATTAGTAACCAGTGCATAATAGAGTGTACAGAGGAGGGTAGGTTTGGAAGAAGGGCTAGGAGCAAAGTGGCAAGAGGATATGAAGGTACTGAAATGGGGCTTAGAGTGGTAAATCTAGGGGTGCAGATTGGTAATTTTAGAATCTGGGCTTAATGGCTGTGTGTCTTGGGTAATGTGCATTACTTCATTTACTTAAAAATGGGCAAGCCAGTCTTTCTGCATTTGGGACTCAGCCCCTTTTGGAGGATATGCACTGCTGCATCACAGCACAATCCTGGATTTGCATGAAGCTAGAGCACAGCCCCCACTGAAAGATTTGTGGTGCCTCATCATGGTCCTTTATTTGCGTGAAGTCAGTGTGGGATAGGAGAGCAAAGAGAAGGCAGGTGGCGCAGCAGCTGTGGCCATGGCATGGGAGTGAGAAGGGGAGGGCAGTGACAGGGGAAAAGTGGTGGTTTAAAAACAACAAAAGAGGTCTGAATAGATTGGGGAGGAACACTGAGGGTTGTTTAAAAAATGTTTTAACAAGGAGAAATAGCAGAGATGCGTACAACACAGACACGAACACAGCAGAGCCTTTCCCATTTCCCTTCTTGCTGTACTCAAACTCCTGCTCACTTTACTCAAACTTCTGATATTCTTTCAAGCCACCATATTTATTTTTATTTTATTATTAAATTCATATCCCATCTTTCTTCCCAGAAGGAGACCAGGGCAGGAAACAAACGATAAAACACGAAAAACATCTATAAAACATCTTAAAAACAAAGCAACTTTAAAAAAATCTTTTTTAAAAGTCTTTAAAAAGAGTTCCAACACAGACGCAGACTGGGATGAGCTTTCTACTTCAAGGGCTTGTTGAAATAGGAAGGTCTTCAGTAGGCCCCGAAAAGACAACAGAGATGGTGCCTGTCTAATATTCAAGGGAAGGGAATTCCAAAGGGTAGGTGCCACTACACTAAAGACCCGCTTCCTGTGTTATGTGGAACAGACCTCCTGATGAGATGGTATCTGCATGAGGCCCTCAACTGCAGAGCGCAGTGATTGACTGGGTATATAAGGGGTAAGACGATCTTTCAGGTATCCTTTTCCCAAACTGCTTAGGTATTTATACACCAAAACCAGCACCTTGAATTTAGCCCAGTAGCTAATGGGCAGCCAGTGCAATTCTTCCAGCAGGAAGGTTAACACGTTGCCAATGTCCTGCCCCAGTGAGCAGCCGCACTGCCACAGTTTGCACCAGCTGTAGCTTCCAGACCAACCTCAAGGGTAGCCCCACATAGAGCGCATTACAGTAATGCAGCCTGGAGGTTACCAGTGCATGGACCACAGTAGTCAAGCTATCCCAGTCCAGAAACAGCCGCAGCTGTCTTACCAGCCAAAACGTAAAATGACTCCTAGCCACTGAGGTCACCTGGGCCTCTAGTGACAAAGATGGATCCAGGAGCACCCCCGGACTATAAAGCTGCTCTTTCAGAGGGAGTACGACCCCACCCAAAGCAGGCAACTGACCAATTATCCAAACTCACGAACCAGTCCAGGGCTTACATGATCTCTCCTGATTCAGATGTTACTGAGAAATAGAGCTGAGTAACATCACTGTATTGCTGACACCTTGCCCCAAATCTCCTAATGACCACTCCCAGTGGCTTCATATAGATGTTAAACAGCATTGGGGACAAGATGAGACCCTGCCGCACTCCATAGCACAACTGCCAGGGACCCAAAAGACAACCACCCAATGCTTTTCTCTGAAACCGACTCTTGAGATAGGATCAGAACCACTGTAAAACAGTGCCTCCAACACCCCTCTCACCTAGTCAGCTCAGAAGTGGTATCAAAAGCCACTGAGAGATCAAGTATAACAGGGTCTCACTCCCCCTGTCCTTCTCCCAATAAAGGTCATCCATCAGGGAAACTGTGAGGCATCCTTCCCTGGCTCTCCCTGTCAGGTTCCTACCTGCTCGTGGTTACTGCCTGTCTCTAGGCACCACCAGGGACTCCACCAGTCCGGACCGCTCTCTCTTATGATTTCTCTCCCCGCTCTAGCACAGATCTCAACAGATCCCCCTGCTAGGCAACCACCAGTAACGTCCCAATACTAGTATTCCCAGAGACTCTGAATACTGGTATTGTTATTCTCTTCACCGCTGCCACCATTTGTTACAGTTCCCCTTCAGCCTTGGTCATTACCTTACCCTCCCTTCTGGTCTGTGAAACCCCAGCCAAGGATCAGGCCTTTGGTAAACCAAATTAAGTATTTATTACAGATAACAAAGCTAACAAGATTAACAAGATTTCTTCTTAAGGCACATAAGCATATGGTTTTACTCAATACTAATCCGAACTCCACCTCCCTCCTGGTAAACAACTCTCTAAACCCCACCAAGCAATCCACTCTTTCTCTTCTCTTCCCAGATTCCACAATTCACCACCTCACATTCACCCAGATTTACCTGTCATCCTTTCATTTATACTGTCAGCCATTTTAAACATTCAGCCAATCATCAAGCATTCTATTGCCCATTCACTCCCCCTCCTCTTTCACTACTTACCATGTATACTCTAAACAACCAGCACTTACCATATATACACTAATATATAGGAACATCACATTTCCCCCCCCTTAAACAACGGCAGAGTATTATTCCTGTTCCAGGATTTATACGTCGCGTTAACAAATAAAAGTCTCTATGGGGAAAATGTCTTTCTTTGTTCCTCTGTCTGGTCACGTCACTGCAGTCCCAGCCACTTGCCTGGAAAGTCCATCGGCCAGTACATTGTCCTTGCCTTTTATGAACTGGAAGTCCACTTGATAGTCCTGTAGGGCCCAGGACCACCTCTGCAGCATAGTGTTATGGTTTTTCATAGTCTGCAACCATAACAAGGCCCGATGATCCGTAGTCACTGTGAATCCTCGTCCCCACACGTATGGGCGCAACTTGTTCAGTCTCCACACGACCTCTAGACTCCTTCTGGACCGACAAATGGTTTTTCTCCCTCGGCGTCAGCTTGCGACTCAGGTACGCCACTGGATGTCTGGTGCCTTCTCTCTCCTGTAGCAAGACAACTCCCAGCGCGAGGTCCGACGCATCTGTAGCCACGATGAATGGTTTCTCATAGTCTGGTGCTATTAATATGGGTCCTTGGCACAAGGCTTGCTTCAGTAGATCAAAAGCCTTCTGACATTCATCCGTCCATACCACACGCTCAGAACACTTCTTCTTTGTTAATTCATGCAAGGGGGTTGCTATTTCCCCAAAATTTCTCACAAACTTCCTATAAAATCCAGCCACACCCAGAAATGCCCTTACTTGTTTTTTAGTTAAGGGGATCGGCCACGCTTGTATTGCCTCCACCTTGCTCCATAAGGGGGTGATTTTCCCACTCCCCACCTTATGTCCTAAATAGATTACTTCCTTTAGTCCAAGCTGGCATTTCTTAGCTTTTATTGTGAGGCCTGCTTTTCTTAAGGCCTCCAATACTGTTGTCAGGTGTTGGACATGCTCAGGCACCGACTTGCTAAAAATGGCCACGTCATCGATATAGGCCACTGCAAAATCTGACATGCCTCGCAACACAGTATTGATTAGCCTCTGAAATGAACTTGGTGAGTTCCTTAGTCCCATGGGTAAGGTCACAAACTCATATAACCCATCTGGTGTACTGAAGGCAGTTTTGGCTCTGGATTGCTCGTCTAGTTCCATTTGCCAAAATCCTTTACAGAGATGTAGTGTAGAGATAATGGTTGCTGCCCCCAATAACTTTAACATAGCGTCTACCCTAGGCATAGGATACGCATCTGGGACAGTAATTTTATTGATTAGCCGATAATCAATGCAAAACCTTGTCGTTCCATCTTTTTTCGGAACCAGGACAATACTTGAGGCCCAGGGACTGATCACTCCTAATTCCAGCATATCTTCCACCTCCTTTTTGATCTCATTCAAAACTTTCCCATTCGCACGGTACGGAACAGATCTGATTGGGGCATGATCTCCAGTATCAATGGAATGTATAACTATACTGGTTCGGCCAGGTTTGTTGCTAAAGAGATTCCTATAGGTTTTCAAAACTCTCAGAATCTCTTCTTTTACTTCCTCCTCTACCTCCTCTGACCATTCCACTTGATCTACCCCTCCTTTGTCTTTGCTTTCCTGTACCAAATCTGGAAGTTCAGGCCCACTTCCCTCAGGGAATAAGGTAACTTGCAACACCTGTGCATCCCTGGTATGGTAAGGCTTCAACATATTTACATGAACCACTTTGCTTTTGTTTAATTGGTCTGTGGTGATTACATATGTCACTGTGTCAAGCCTTTCTCTGATGGTATATGGTCCTTCCCAGTTAGCCTGTAATTTGTCAAGTTTCCTGGGTATGAACGCCATAACCATATCTCCCACATTATACACACGTTCTCTGGCTGTTCTGTCATACCAGTAACTTTGCTTCTGCTGAGCTTGACTCAAATTCTCTTTCACCACTTCCATCATTTGTTTCACTGGTTCACATTCATCCTTTCTCTCAGCAGGCATCCACAGTCTATATAAAATCCCATTCTCACACACAACTTGATTCCTCAGTTTGTCAGTGAAAGGAATCTGTTGGGTCAGGGCTTGTTCCTTTACCTGCTTCAAACTGATATCTTTATGCAGCTCTTCCCTGAATTGCTCTGCTTCTTTCCCAGAGACCACTTGATACAGTTTGTCTTCTTCAGCAGGCCTGCTAGTGGTTGCTATGGTGACCTGAGGCTGGTTAACAGATTCCACCCTGTTTGTTTCAGCCCCCCTTAATATGGCTTCTGTTTCTCTGCCAATTTGCTGTCTGGTCACTACATAGAACTTTCCTTGGGCGCCCATTACATCCCTTCCCAGTATTACTGGTTCTTGTTGCTGGGCATTAATACCAATTTTATATTGGCCCTTTCGGCCTCTCCATTCCATTTTCACTAGGGCCACAGGCAAACTCTCTGGTTGACCCCTCACTCCTTGGATAGTCACTGTTTCCTGAGGTAATATTTCTTCAGATTTTATTAAATCTGGCCTCAGTAACGTCTGAGCAGCACCAGTGTCAAGCAATGCCCAATAAGTTGCCCCTTGTACACTCACTTCCTCTCTCAGACTTGAATCAAGGTCTGTTACTTCTGTCCAGTTTATCTGGCAAAACTGAACCTTTTTCGCTGCTTCTAAAGCCTTGGGCTCTGTTTTCACTGCCCTTGTCTGAGCAGGATTACTAATGGGGTTGGCAACCTCACATTGAAAACGTAGGTGCCCCGGTCTACCACATTTGTAGCATAATTTCTCCTCACTTTTAGGGTACACAGATCCACTCTGGGGTGTCCTGTGCCCTTCAGATTTTAATGGAGGACTCACTCGCTGTGGTACCACATCCCTTCTGCTAGCACTATATGGTCTGGGTTTAAACTCTCTTGATGTTTTCCCCACCCAGCCAGTTCTATTGGAGGCGAAGTGATCCGCCATCTCTGCGGCCTCCTGCACAGATGTAGGGAAACGGTCTTTGACCAGGAGCCTTATTTCTGGTGGTAACTGATGGTATAATTGATCCAGTATCATGAGGCTTTTCACCTCTTCCACTGACTGAGCTTTGGCACTACTCATCCACTTTCCAAATATATCCATCAACTTTGCTCCCAGTTCCACAAAAGACCTCCCTGTCTGTATCTGGCAATTTCTAAAAAGCTTTCTAAAATAATCAGGCCCCAGTCTGAATCTTTTAAACACTGCTTCTTTGAATTCAGCATAGGTGACGGGCTTGTCTGAGGGGAAATATTGGTATACCTCAGCCAATTCCCCTTTAATCAGGTTTGATAAATACTGCATGTATTTATCTTCAGGTAGCCCCCACAACTGAGCTGCTTTTTCAAAGGTGCTGAGGTAAATTTGAGAATCTTGACCAGACTCATAGACAGCAAAGTCCTTTGGAGTAATTTTTATTTTTGCTCCATCTCTCTCTTTCCTTGTCTCCTCAGAGTGAAATTTCTCTCTATCAAATTTTAACTTTTCTACTTGTAATTCAGCATCCAATGCTCGTTGCTTCTCCCTCTCCTCAAACCCCAATCTCATTCTCTCAATTTCCAACTCCCTGTTTTTCCTTCTCTGCACCTTCCATCCTCAATCTCTCAGCTTCCAACTCCCGCTGTTTATCTTTTTCCTCAGCCTCCATCCTCAATCTCTCAGCTTCCAACTCTCTCTGCTTGTCTTTTTCCTCAGCCTCCATCCTCAATCTCTCAGCTTCCAACTCTCTCTGTTTTTCCTTCTCTGCACCTTCCATCCTCAACTTCTCTCTCAAGTACTCTATATAAGCGGGATTGCTTAAATATCCTTCTGGGGTCTCTTCTCTGACAGGTTGTTTTTGCTGGGCAGTTGCAAATCCTATAAGTGCTACCCTCAATTCATCTACCCCTTTACCCTCATGAGGTAAATTGAATGTTATGCACTTCTCCACCAGCTCCTCTCTTTTCATTTTTATGTATTCAGCCATGGTGTTTGAGTTCACTCACTCTTTGCCACACACTCTTTGCCAGTCACTCTCACAAGAAATCTTGTTTTGTTATTTCTGTTTGCCACCCCACTGTATCTGGATTCTCTGTTGTTCGTATCCCACCGCTACTGACACCACATGTGAGGCGTCCTTCCCTGGCTCTCCCTGTCAGGTTCCTACCTGCTCGTGGTTACTGCCTGTCTCTAGGCACCACCAGGGACTCCACCAGTCCGGACCGCTCTCTCTTATGATTTCTCTCCCCGCTCTAGCACAGATCTCAACAGATCCCCCTGCTAGGCAACCACCAGTAACGTCCCAATACTAGTATTCCCAGAGACTCTGAATACTGGTATTGTTATTCTCTTCACCGCTGCCACCATTTGTTACAGTTCCCCTTCAGCCTTGGTCATTACCTTACCCTCCCTTCTGGTCTGTGAAACCCCAGCCAAGGATCAGGCCTTTGGTAAACCAAATTAAGTATTTATTACAGATAACAAAGCTAACAAGATTAACAAGATTTCTTCTTAAGGCACATAAGCATATGGTTTTACTCAATACTAATCCGAACTCCACCTCCTTCCTGGTAAACAACTCTCTAAACCCCACTAAGCAATCCACTCTTTCTCTTCTCTTCCCAGATTCCACAATTCACCACCTTACATTCACCCAGATTTACCTGTCATCCTTTCATTTATACTGTCAGCCATTTTAAACATTCAGCCAATCATCAAGCATTCTATTGCCCATTCACTCCCCCCTCTTTCACTACTTATCATGTATACTCTAAACAACCAGCACTTACCATATATACACTAATATATAGGAACATCACACAACCAAGGCCCATTCAGTCCCATAAACATGCCTGAACCCAGATTGGAATGGATGAAGATAATCTGTTTCATCCGAGAGTACTTGCATTGCTGTGCCGCAACCGTCTAGATTACCTTCCCTAAAAAGGGGGCCTTTGCAACCGGGCAGTTATTGTCACAAACCAGTGGGTCCAGGGTTTGCTTTTATAGGAGCAGTCAGAACAGCACCTTTTTTCAGGGCAGCCAGGACCACTCTCTCCCTCAGATGCATTGACCACATCCTGGATCCACTCGGTCATACCCCCTTGGCAAGATTTAATAAGTCAAGAAGGGCAGGGCTCAAGAAGACAAGTTGCTGGCCGCATCATTTCAAGCACCTTGTTCATGTCATCAGCCGAAACTGATCCCAAGAATTTGCAGCACACGTTGCACTGGACACCTCCAGTGACTACAATAAATGTGGATGGGGCATCACAATTGTTAGAGGTAAGCAACTTTACCCTCAAAATGCCTTGCAAACATTCACAGTGAGTTTTTGAAGGGTCTAAAACTCAATTTACTGGAGCAGATGTTAGCAGACCCTGAACAATACAAAAAAGGTCCACTGGACTGCTACCTGAGGATGTGATGGAAGCAGAGAAGTTGGCCTTCTTTGCCACTGTCCCTGCCACACCGTGGGCACGGTTATGTTGTTTCACTTGTGCATGTTCAGCCTGACAGTACGTCTTTTCCCACTTGTGCTCTGGCCAGTATGATGGTATACCAAGGTGCAAAACGGGCCTCACAGTGCTAGAGAGGAGACTTAGGGGCAACCTTGTCAAGAGCCTAATGCATTTTGTTGTTTCACAGTGTGACATGGGCTTCAACAGGGTCACCTGCTTTATCTACTGGGAACTCCACCAGGGCATTCAGGAATCCAGTAAATTCCATTAGTCTCTGGGGGTGGACCATCTTAGTCTGTCCACCACCTCTACAGGGGAGGATCAGAGCTGTAAGTCCAAACTTTATCAGGAAGTGATCTGACCACGAGAATGGGGTGACATACACCCCCCCATCTCCAGACCGTCCCTTCCTCCATCTGGAGCAGAAACCAAACTGAGGATGTGCCTTGTCCTTTGTGTCAGACCAGTGACAACTTGAGACAGCCCCATGGTCATCATGGGGCTCATGAAGTCCCAAGCTGGGACACTAGAGGCAGCCTCAGCATGGATAATGAAATCATCCAGAACTATTGTTCTGGGCTTCTTCAACACCTCAGCTGAGATGGCCTCTGCCAGCTTGGCCAGAAAAGCTTCTGGGCAGCAAGGGAGATAGTACACCAGCAGCAACCCTAGTTTATTGTCTCCTTGGCCCAATACCACGTGCAGGCCCTCACCGGCCTCTCTAAGATGGAATGGTTTCCAGGTGACAAAGATGGAAGTTCTGTAGAACACAGCAAATCCACACACACCCCATTCCTGCAGCCTGTGCTGGTGTTGCACCAAGCATCCAGGTGGGCAAAGCTGGGTCAGATCAACTCCCATCTCACCCACCCAGGTCTTGGTAATACACACTAGACTGGTACCCTCATCCATGATCAAATCATCAATGAGTGTGGCCTTATTGTGTACTGAACTGGTGTTAAACAGCACACATAGGCCAGTGGGCACAGCAGATGAGCAAGCAGGAGCCTGACCATGGGAGGGGTAGCAGCAAAGAACAAGGTGTAGCTAGCTTTGCCCTCATCTTTCATAGGGTCATAGAAACATATGGAAGGGGTCTATAAAGCCATCAGGTCCTCAATGCAGGAATCCAAATCAAAGCATATCTGACAGGTGGCTGCCTAGCTGCCTCTTGAAGGCCTCCAGTGTTGGAGAGCCCACCACCTCCCTAGGGAATTGGTTCCATTGTCGTACCGCTGTAACAGTTAGGAAGTTTTTCCTAATGTTCAGTTGAAATCTGGCTTCCTGTAACTTGATCCCATTATTCCATGCCCTGCACTCTGGGATTATTGAGGAGGGATCCTGGCTCTCCTTTCTATGACAACCTTTCAAGTACTTGAATAGTGCTATCATATCTCCCCTCATTCTTCTCTTTTCAAGGCTAATCATGCCCAGTTCTTTCAGTCTCTCCTCATAGGATGTTGTTTATGATCACCCATGCTGCCCTCCTCTGAATCCATTCCAGTTTGCCTGCATCCTACTTAAAGTGTGGTGTCCAGAACTGAATGCAGTATTCAAGATCAGGCCTAACCAGTGCTATAGAGGGGAACCAATATATCACACAATTTGGAAACTATCCTTCTGTTAATGCCTAAAATAGCATTAGGGTTTATTTACAGCCACATCACACTTTTGTCTCATATTCAGCTTGTGATCAGCAACTATCCCAAGATCCTTCTCACATGTAGTATGGCTGAGCCAAGTATCCCCCATCTTATAACTGTGCATTTGGTTTCTTTTTTCTAGGTGTAGAACTTTGCATTTAGCCCTGTTAAATTTCATTCTGTTGTTTTCAGCCCAATGCTCCAGCCTCTCAAGATCCATTTGAATTGTTTCTGTCTTCCAAGGTATTAGCTATCCCTCCCAATTTTGTATCATCTGCAAATTTGATAAGCATCCCCTGCACCTCCTTCTCCAAATAATAAATAAAAATGTTGAAGAGCACTGGGACCAGGATCGAACCTTGTGCTACCCCATTCATTACCTCTACCCAGTTTGGAACGATTGATAAGCGATTTTTGAGTGAGATTCTGTAGTCAATTGTGGATCCACCTGATAGTTGTTCCATCCAGTCCACATTTAGCTAGTTTGCTAATCAGAATACCATGGGGCACTTTGTCAAAAGCTTTGCTGAAGTCAAGATATATTATGTCCTCAGCATTCCCTCAGTCTACTAGGGAGGTTATTCGATCAAAAAATGAGATTAAATTAGTCTGGCACAATTTGTTCTTGATAAATCCATGTTGGCTTCTAGTAATCACTGCATTCTTCTCAAGGTGCTTACAGATTGACCGCTTTATAATTTTCCCAGGGATCAATGTCAGGCTGACTGGTCTGTAGTTCCCAGGTTCCTCCTTTGTGAAGATAGGGGCAACATTAGCCCTCCTCCGGTCATCTAGCACTTCACCCATCTTCCACAATGTTGCAAAGACAATAGACAGTGGTTCTGAGAGTTTTTTAGCCAGTTCCTTCAATACTCTAGGATGTAGTTCATCAGGCCCTGGAGATTTGAACTCATTCAAAATGATTTGATATTCCTTGACCATTTATCTATCAATCTCAAGCTGCAGACTTGCCCCTTCAACTTCACATTTCTCAGGAAGGTCATAGACCTTCTTTTGGGAGAAGACTGAAGCAAAGTAGGAATTGAGCACTTCTGCCTTTTCTTTGTAATCTGTTATCATTTTGCCATCCTCATTGATTAGCTAGATCACCATTTCTTTTCTCTGTCTTTTACTATGGATGCACCTAAAGGAAGCTTTTTTGTTGCTTTTGGCATCTCTCGCTAACCTCAGCTCATTCTCAGCTTTAGCCTTCCTGGCGCCATCCCTGCAATTCTTTGCTACCTGTCTGTACTCTTTCGTTGTGGTCTGGCCTTCCTTCCATTTCCTGTATGTGTCCTTTTTTGTTTTCAGGTCATCTCGAAGCTCTCTGTGAAGCCACATTGGCTTCTTCTGCTGTCTTTGCCCTTTTTTTCCTTGATGGAATTGTTTGCCATTGTGCCTTTTGAATTTCCTCTTTTGGAAACTCCCATCCATCTTGGACTCGTTTTCTCATTAGGGTCGCTTGCCATGGAACCTTACTTACCATTGTTCTCAGTTTTTTTTATATTAAATCGGCTTTCCTGAAGTCCAGGGTATGTTTATGGCTACTCTCAGCTTTTGCCTCCTTTAAAATCAATAACTCTAGTATAGCGTGGTCACTTTCCCCCAGAGTTCCCATAACTGCCACTTAATCTATCAAGTCATCTCTGTTGGTTAGAATCAAGTCAAGGATAGCTGATCCTCTAGTTGCTTCCTCCCCTTTCTGTAGCAGAAAGTTATCTCCAACAGAACTCAGGAATTTCTTGGAGGGGCAGTGTTTGGCAGAATTTGTCTCCCAACAGATATCAGGGTAATTGAAGTTTCCCATTACTCCTCAAAACATTGGCAATTTGGTTTGCAATAGTTTAATCCTCATCTTCTCCTTGATTGGGTGGTCAGTAGTAGACTCCAACTACCATGTTCCTTTTCTTCCTTGCCCCATTAATTTTAATCCACATACTCTTGATGGAGCTACCAAGCTCATTCTCCTGTATTTCTGTGCAGGGAGATATATAAATATATATATATTTATTTATATCCCACCCTTCTACCCTACAGTAGGGCACTCAGGGCGGCTACAATAAAATAGCACACATATATAATAAAATATGCAATAAAAACACAAATGTTACAGTAAATTCAAATGCATAAAATACAATTAAAATACATAAAATGCATTATGCACACACATTCATTCATTGGCGATCACTTGTGGCTGAGTAAGATTGTCTTCCAAGATAAGGTCTTTAACAGTGGGTCTGTAAGTGACCGTGGAGGCCAATTCTGGATCCACACAGCCTCCCACAGTGAGGACATAGATTTCCAGACGGAAGATGGTTGCAGTGAGGATTTGCTTGACTTGCCTTCTGCTTAGCTCGTTTGTCCTGTTCACCCTGTATTAGTGCTTCTTTGAAGTCCACAGCACCTTTGATAATAGCCGACCTCCATTTGGGACTTTCATGGGCCGAGACTTCCCAGTTCTTGATGTTCCAGTTCACATACACATATACATACACACAGGGCCGGCTCCAAAGGGTGGCCAGGTGGGGCCCTGGCGGAGGGCCCCATGGCCCACAGGGGCCCCTAAAGGGCCCCTCATTATAGTGAGGGAGTAGTGCTCCCCTTCTGCAGCAGGCTCCCTGCCATGGATCGCAGGAAGGGAGTTGTCCGCCCCCTCACTTGCCCTCCCCCTGCCCCCTTGCTCACCCTCCCTCTGCCTGTTCATTTGCTCACTCGCCCTCTCCCTCCACTCATTCACTTTCCTCCTCTCATTCGCTTGCTTGCCTGCCTGCCCTCACTATGGTGGGGAAGTAGTGCTCCCCTTCCACAGCAGGAAGGATCGCAGAGAGGGAGCTGCCTGCCCGCTCCCCCTCACTTGCTCGCCCTCTCCCCCCACTCACTCACCCTCCCCCACCCCCGGCTCATTCGCTCTCCCTCGTTATGGTGGGAGAGTAGTGCTCCACTTCTGCAGCAGGGATGATCGCTGGGAGGGAGCTGCCCACCCACCCAGCCTCCCCCCACCCCCTTGCTCACTCACCCGCCCTCTCCCCCACTCACTCACCCACCCCCCGCCCCCCTGGCTTGTTCGTTCACCCTCATTATGGTGGGGGAGTAGTGCTCCCCTTACGCAGTAGGTTCCCTGCAGCAGATCACAGGGAGGAAGCTGCCTGCCTGCGCCTGTGCCCACTCGCCTTCCCCCTGCCCCACCCACTCACCCATCTTCCTGAGCTCCTGCCTCTCCACCTGCCTGGTAGGTAGGTAGATATGGCATGCATGTGTGCAGGTGCCAGGGCCCAGGGCAGGCTGGGGCAGGCTTGCATACACACACATAAAACATATATACATGTATATATGTGCATACACATTTAAGAGAGTGAGAATAAAAGAACTTAAAAGATAAAAACATTTAGACAGTGTCAGGCTGACCTGTCAGTCCCAACCAAAAGCTGTCCAGAACAAAATAGTTTTTACACGTTTCTGGAAAACCATCAGGGAGGAGCAAAACGGGCTTCTTGGGGCAGGGAATTCCAAAGTCTGGGAGCCACAATATAGCGCGACTCTGCTTCCCTTTCTATTCTTTTGTTCTTTTTGAACAAGCTTTATCCTTCAATTTATTCCAGTCATGGGAGTCATCCCACCAAGTTTCAGTTATATCTATCAAGTCATATTTACTCTCCTGTATTAAGAGTTCAAGTTCGTCCTGTTTGTTTCGCATACTCTGGGCATTAGTATACAGACATTGAAACCAAATGATTTTTCATACACCCTGGCTTCCTTCCTACATTTTTATGAAGACTATTATTGGGGCCCATTAGAGCTGTTCCCTCAGTTCCTCTTACTGTGCACAAGCCTTTGTTAGTTGTTACCGCTTGATGGCTTCTCACCTCCCCATAGCTATACCTCCCTCTTTCCATGATCACTGAAATTGAGGGGATATCACCGATGTCCCACCTTCCCAAAACCTCTCCCAAGCACATGATATAAACAACAGCCCACCAACAAAATTCACCAGAACCAGTTATCCCAGTATGTCTCTGAGAGAATTGGGAGTAGTATAACTATGACTACACCACCCAAAATCTTTCACATAGGGCACATCTACTCCCTCCCTATCTCATACCTAGGGAGAGCCAACCTTCTGCCAATTGCAGATTCTTACTCTGAAGGCATCAGGCGACTTTCTCCTATCATACAGTTCACTGCACAGGCACCCTACACATGAACCTCACATGCACTTTACTCCCTCCCCACTATCCAGGGGGGCAATAGAAGGGTGTAGTGCCCTCATGGCTGCCTAAGGGAATCCCCAAGGGATGACTCCCTTTGTTGTCATCCCTTCAGTGGAGACCCTGCCCAAGGGTTGCTGGGCTTTTATGCCCCCTGACCTAGCCAGGAGCTTATGCAAGAGGCTGCAAGATTGAGTGCAGCCTCTCAAGGTAAGTCTTCTCCAGTCCCCCACTGCTGCAGCTGTTCCCAAAGACCCAATGGCCCATTTTTTTCTTTCAGTGCCTCTCAGTTCCTGCTTCATTCAAACTGTAACTTTCCCCCTTTAAGTGTCTCTCCTTTCTCACAGTATACAAACGTCTCCTTCCATTCCTCAGTTACCTCATGTGAGAGAAATAAAGGATGTGGAGTCCTCAAATATTCCATAATACCATCACAGAATGCATTTCACTCCTGGTACCTTGTACTGCCTTAAACATGAAGTTCTAGATTCAGTGTAGTAATTTAGAACAGTTTTTTTTTAAGAAGCAAACACCCATACATGTTCAACATCCATCAACTGAACTTAACCTTCTCAGACTGAATGAGCTAAATGATAGGCTTGCTCTTTATTCATCTTATTCATCTTTATTCATCTTAAAGATACAAGAACATATATCATCACAGGTGTATGTGTGCAAAGGGGACTGCAGAATAGGAGAGAGGGGAGGAGGCATGGAAATTGGGGTGGTCTGTGTGCAAGGGGGAGTTGAGAAAAGCAAGGAGGGGAGAAGGGGGCAAAGGTGAAAATGGGGATGCAAAAAAGGCAGGAGTAGGAGGCATGGGTTTGGGGGTAAAGATGAAACCAGGGATATGAAAGGGGCTGCTGAATAGAAGGAGATAGTGGCTTCAAAATTGGGTAGAAGGTGAGAAGGGTGCTTACTAGTTGCAATGTGTGGGAAGAGGAAGAATCAGGAGGTCATCATGGGGGTCGTCTGTGTGCAAAAGGGAATTGTACAAAAGGAAGATGAACATGGAGGTGAAGGTGAAAACGGGTGCAAAGTGGGGCTGCAGAATGAAAGAGAAGTGGCTTCAGAAACAGGGTTGGGAAGGTGGAAAGGGAGCTTAGTAGTTTCATGGGATGGGAAGGGAAACTTCAAGAAGGTTAATGTGGGGGGGAGTGGTGCAAGCAGGGGCACAGCTCCTACTCATAAATAAATTGATAGTTACTGGGAAAGACTAGTTAATTTAATTCATTTATTATAATTTATGTATTTATGCCACAAATATAATGGCATGTTTTCAACCAAAAGAGGGTCTTTCTCTCACGCACACACACATTCACTACTTTCAAAGTGGTCTTCAACGTACTGCATACTTTTGGGGAGCTAAAGATATACCTGTTTACTATTGTCTTTCTTAAATGGAAGCTGCAAGAGTCTGTAGCTCAGACTGATACATTTATTAGGCACCCACCAGAAGCAGCATCAAGAGGGTGCTTGGTTGCCAGCAGCTGTCTGATCTCTTTTGAGCAAGCATAAACCTGCTCCACTTTTCTTATCTTGTGAACTATTAGGAAGACAAGAGCCAACAATAAAAAGAGAATTTTTATTTATTTATTTGATGTATATCCCGCCCTTCCTCCCAGTAGGAACCCAGGGTGGCGAACAAAAGCACTAAAAATACTTTAAAATATCATAAAAACAGACTTTAAAACATATTAAAGCATTTTTTTAAGCTTTACAAACATCTTTTTTTTAAAAAAAAGGTTTAAAACATTAAAAAGCAATTCCAACATAGATGCAGACTGGGATAAGGTTTCTATTTAAAAGGCTTGCTGAAAGAGGAAGATCTTCAATAAGCACCGAAAATATAACAGAGATGACACCTGTCTAATATTTAAGAGGAGGGAATTTCATAAGGTAGGTGCCGCCACACTAAAGGTCCCTTTCCTATGTTGTGCAGAACGGACCTCCTGATAAGATGGTATCTGCAGGAGGCCCTCACCTGCAGAGCGCAGTGATAGACTGGGCATGTAAGGGATAAGACGATCTTTCAGGTATCCTGGTCCCAAGCTGCATAGGGCTTTGTATAAGCTGTATAGGGCTTTGTTTGCTGTGAATTCACAGCATAGTGTCAACATATGCTTGAGGGGGGGGGAAACAGGCTCATAATACATGCAGAGAAACTGTATACGATTTGTTTATAATCTCCCATTCTTTAAATTTACCTATCACTAATTCTGTGGGTTTAATCAGAATATCGCATTGTCATCATTGTTATTTAATAATATATACAATCACTAAGAGAGGTGAGATTCCCCCCTCCCCTCCCCTCAGCTTCCAATATAATCACATCCTTCTTTTTTTGCAAGGTACTGTTTAGTTTCCCTACCTTCTGTATATGGTGGAATTGTCATTATATTACAGCACCATTATGCATCTCATTAAACAACCTCTTTAGATTCATGTCCTAGTTACTGGCTGGGTGAGGCCCACAGACAAGGAATACCGGAAGCAGCAGTCTCTTCCCCCACCTCCAGGTTATGTGTGTTTCCTTTCTTTTTGCTGTGGTTGAGGTGATACAGTGGGAGAGAGGGGTGTGTGTTAGTTTTTCACCTGCTTATGTTCATGCATGAATGCTGGCAGTGGTTCTTTTATTTATTTCTCTCATTTGTATTCCACCTTATCCTTTGCATACTCTGGGAATATGTGTAATTTCATGGCAATGTTTTGTGTCTCGTAGCTCTCTTGACATAAAGAACAAAACTTATTGGTATCTACTGGATTTTATTGTCAAAAGCTCTCATTGAGAAGATGTTTTACATAGGGTAGAAAACATATCCCCATGGTTTCTAATGAAACGTGTATCATGCCTTGTTACATTTTTATCCCATTTGTCCTTGAAAACCACAGAACAGTGGAAAAGCAGGAGAACATTTTATGGCTGGCCCACAAAATCCTAATGGCAGCCCTAATGGTAACTATCAGTTCAGTAGCAGCTACTGAGGCAGTGTGGGTGGCGCACCATTGCTCTCCCAGCTTCCAAACATGACAGGTCTCTACCACTGACTGAGCAGGAAAGCTGGGAGGCAGAGGGAGCTCAGTGTGGTGCATTGTGTCAGGAGCATTGGATTGGGTGCACTGCACTGTGCCATTCTCCTACACCTCACCCCTCTCCTGCTCGGTCAGTGGCAGCAACCCGCCATGTTCAGATGCTGGAAGAGCAATGGTGCCCCACCCAGGCCACCCCACCGGCCGAATCAGGCACATCAATTTTCTACACCAGTTTCCATCTTAAGAAAGTTAAGCAACTTGTCTATTATTCTAATGTTCTATTTGATATATAAAAATCAGCTGTTCATAACTCTTTTCTTTATGTATGGATGTTCCCAAAGTACAGCATTGAGAATTTCAGAGTACTGGAGCCAGAGTTCATGGCTTATTTCAAACTGAACCCAAACCCCTCCAACATTTTTCTTTACTAGATCTAATTGTTCATTCCTAGAAAATATTCAGCTTAATATTAGTTGTCTATTACTACATTTACATCCTCCCTTTTCTCCAAGGAGTTCAAGGAGATGTACATGGTTCTGTCCCATTTTATCCTCATGACTACTCTATATGGTAGCTTAGGCTAAGGGATTGTGACTGGCCCAAAGCTAATGAGCTTCATACCTGAGCAGGGATTTGAACACTTCCAATTTCCCAGGTCCTAGTCCCACTGTCTAACCACTACACCACAATATTAGTTATATTCTATTCAGCTCCTATTATAGAAATTGGTTTTTAACATGAACCCATGCTTGGTAGTAAGAATTTTCATTTTCTAGTATGTTCCACTCTCAGTTATGATTTTGAATTAAGAAGAATATATTGTCATAAATACGGATGGGTGAGAAATTTGATTCAATTCTCATCTGAAGACGAATCGATCAAATCTGCACTTTGTGAACAATGTGTGAACCGAAACACAGCCATGCTTCAAAATTTTCACTTATCCAGATTTTGCAATGCAGTAATATACACTCATTTATTAATATGATGCCACCAGTAGAAAATGAGCAAAAAAGAGAAACCTAAAAGTCATCCTGAAGCAGCAGGAACAAGTAAGTTGGGCCAGGCCATTATTTTATTACCTAGAGCCATATGTCAAATTATTCCCAGAAACCAGAACACAGCACTGAAATGCTCTTGTTGAAAAAGTCAAGAAGAGATCTGCTTAATAGTAATCTTTGGAAATGGTGTAATTCCACTGAGTCATTTACTCCTAAGAATTCCTGCCAATGGAACGTTATCATTTCATAGGTGTGTTCTGTTGGAATAAGCTTCAGTCAATGAAACCCCAAAATAAAATAATTCTGTGCATATTTTGAACATCTGCCAAATATGCTTTTCTACAGTTTACTTTAAAAAACAAAGAAAGATGCAGGCACATCTTTTAAAGATCTTTGTATATGCACTGGACAACAATATCATTAATATATGCCAATAAATCTTATATACTTTCAAAAATATATATTTTTGACATGCTCCTATATGCACACAGACTTGAGAGATTGCCTGATCTCTAGTAGTAATACAAGACCACCTCATGTCAAACAGCTAAGACCTGCCCCTTTTGAGTTTGATGGATGAGATCAGCAGAAGTCCCACCCCGGAAGGCCCACCCCGCCATTTCCGGTTCCCCTGATGACCTCACTGGATATCCTGTCCCCCAGAAGCCCCAGCCCTCATGCCCCACCCCAGAAATGGTAGTCATGTGACCCCCCAGGAGCACATGGCCCTCGCTGGACCAATGGGCATATTTTTACTCAAAATGGGGTCCTGGATTGGTCGCTATAGGGGCATGTGACCCCTCTATGAGCACGTGGTCTCCAGGGGACCAATCTGAAGAGGTTTAAAACCCAAAGGTGAAAGCAGGGTGCTGGAAATGCACCCCAAAGGGGTGCATTTCTGACCCCTCTCCAGACTGCTCCCTATAGGGGCATATGACCCCTCTATGAGCACGTGGTCTCCAGGGGACTAATCTGAAGAGGTTTAAAACCCAAAGGTGAAAGCAGGGTGCTGGAAATGCACCCCAAAGGGGTGCATTTCCACCCCCCTCTCCACACTGCTCCCTATAGGGGCAGGTGACCCCTCTACGAGCACGTGGATGCCTGGGGACCAATCTGAAGAGGTTTAAAACCCATAGGTGAAATTAGGGTGCCAGAATTGGATCCCAAAGGGGTCCATTTCCACCCCCTCCTCTCCAGAACAGCCCAATAGGGATAAGTAACCCCTCTACAGCTACGTCACCCAATAGGGGGAGGTTTTGAATCCCTAACCAATCAGGAGAGACCTGGTACAGAAGTGCATTTTGCAAGCCGAGACATGCTCTAAGGATCGAACATGGAACCAGCCAGCACCCCTTTGAGTCCAATGGAATTAACTATACCATCACCCGCAGAGAGACCTAACCCTCGAAAGAGCTTTATTAGCACAAGTTCTAATGAAGATGAACGTTTTTCACCAACTAAACTGCTAAAAGAGGAAGAGAACAGCCAAATGTGGAACAGCACGTTGGAGGCCATTGCAACAGATAATGCTGTAATGCCGGTAAGATTTAAGTGTAAACTACATGCATGGAGAACTGCAAAATATAGGAGGGGCAAAAAATGTGAAAACATGTCCTTACTTTTCTAGGGATCTTCAGTAACTGAAAACTCTGCTGAAGCTAGCTCCCCACCATGTCCAACAGCCCTGTGGAAGACGGTATCAATAGGAAACATTCACATGCAGGTTTGTAGAGTGATTATTTGCATGGTGTATTATAAAAACAAACAAAAGTCTGTTTGATTTTTTCTATTTTTTTCTTTTTTTTAGGACTCTGCAGATCTGACAAGAAATCATCCCAGGCATATCATCCTTAGAAGCATTCTAGGCATTCAAACCCATGAAACAGACAATATTTTACCAAGAAAACGGAAGGCTGCAATGAAATGCATTGTCAGAGCAGCTGTGTATGCCATTTTGAAGCACTGTTTAATGCAAAATATGTATAAAGCTTGTGAGGGTTGCCTAATTCAAGCCCCAGGTCAAAAATCACATGAATGTCTGAGCTGGACAAATCCTGTCCTTTCTAGAATGTTGAGAATTATATGTGGAAAGATCTGTTTTAAAAGTGTGCTTCATGTTGTTATCTTAACAGCTTACAGTCTGAATTGTCTTGTTCTAACACAAGAAACTGTTGATGAAGTATTAAATCTTGTTACCAAAGTAGGCCGTTCCCAGAAGTCTGTCAAAGTTGTTGAAAAGATACTGAGAGACACTGACCAGTCATATCTAAGCCACATTTTAAATGTTATTAAGAACAGAAGTTACAAAACTTTTCTTACATCTCTCAATGAATCTTCTGAATAAAACACTCTGTTTGGAAACATAGTGTCTTTTTCTTTCTTTTTTAAAAATAAAGATGTAAATACATGACTCCTCCAATGGAACACCTGAATGATTAAATTAGGACTGGGCTTACGGAGGGGGTGAGCTAATCATTCTCACCATTCCTGCTTTAATGCCAAAAGTAAATAAAATATATTGGATGCTGACCATGAGCAGCTTCCTGGGATTTAATCCTATATGGATAGCTTCTCCTAGGCCTTAATTCAATCAGGGGAGATTACAGTTTAAACAGAATAAATGTACAGGATCTGTTTTTTATATCCCTTTAGGTAAATCTCTGAAAACTAAAATATAGGGTTACCTGAGAGCTAAAGAAGCTGCCCCCACATGCAGCGTGTCTGTAAGATGTAGGGTTTTTATACTGTATAGTCTGAATGAACTGTGTTAAATTCAGGGTTACCAGAGAGCTACAGCTATAGCAGCCCCCCAACAACAAAAAAGTGCCACTTTGCAACATACCTGTAATATTTTGGAACCAATCACAGATCAAAGATACCCATTTTAGCAGTGTTTTTCAGGATGCAGTTATCCATGGTTATTTTTGTAAAACACATGGTTTTGTGAGGCACCCTAGAAACTAACCAACCATACAGTGTAAGGTCCAGGGGAAAATGGCTGTGACCACATGGACCAGGAGAAAAAATGGCTGTGACCACATGGTATGGTCATATGATTCTAGATGAGATCACCTGGTATTGGACGTGGCCAATACTGGATGCTCGCTATAGGTAAAAAAAAAAAAGCAGTTCTCCAGGGTGTAGTGTAAACCAATCACAGAGCCTTGGTCTGCATACAATAGGTGTGGTGATATAAAAGAGCCTACACAACTCAGGATCTTTCTCTTTTACCTGGCATTGGTGAGTACCCTCTACTGTTTTCCTAGCATGATTTAATAAGTTTGAGGCCATGTGGCTGTTTCTAGCCCTTTTTAAAATTCTTTTCCCCCCGCAGAGGCTGTTTCTCTCAGCAAACACTCTCTAATCTTCTAGAAGGTAATTGTTTATTTCATTAATGTGATGCATAGTTTAAACATAGTATAGAAAAGTCCACAGCAATTATTTGCAAGTATGTACATTTTTCCTAGCATGATTTAAAAAGTTTGAGGCCGTGTGGCTGTTTCTAGCCCTTTTTAAAATTCTTTCCCCCCTGCAGAGGCTGTTTCTCACAGCAAACACTCTCTAATCTTCTAGATGGTATTTGTTTATTTCATTAATGTGATGCATAGTTTAAACATAGTATAGAAAAGTCCACAGCAATTATTTGCAAGTATGTATATTTTCCTAGCACGATTTAAAAAGTTTGAGGCCTTGTGGCTGTTTCTAGCCCTTTTTAAAAATCTTTTTTCCCCACTGAGTCTATTTATCTCAGCAAACACTCTCTAAGCTTCTAGAAGACAATTGTTTATTTCATTAATGTGATACATAGTTTTATTTCATTAATATGATACATAGTTTAAACATTGTATAGAAAAGTCCACAGAAATTATTTGCAAGTATGTACATTTTCCTAGCACGATTTAAAAATGTTTGAGGCCGTGTGGCTGTTAGCGCTCTGCTGCGATAACATGGTTTAAAATTACTTTTCTTTTTTAAATTTAGTATAGAAAAAGCCCCCAGCGTCATAAAGAGAATGTCTGCAAGTAAGCTCTTTTTTTTTCTTGTCAAGTTTGCAGCATATAGTTTATTTCTGGTCCCGTGTGAAGAATCCCCCCCTTTTTCCCCACAGATTCTGTTCTTCAGGGTGGGAAAGCATCAAAGACAATGCAGCAAAATTTATCCAATCTGTTTGAAGGTAATTAATGCATGTTTATATAAAGAAATCCTCAAAAGGCACGTGGTCTAAAGACTGGTGCATAAATTATAGGAGACCTTCTGAATGTTATGGGGCTTGTACATTTATTTCTCAGCTAGAAATTTAAACTGGGTATATTAACCAAAGCATCGAGTAATAAGTCTGGAATAAGTCCATGATTCTGATCTTCACATTGTGGAAAGGTCTCTCAAATTGCTTAACAAAACCGTATTCCTGCAATAAAGATAGAGAGTATTTATTGTTATGGCTGAAGTCAGCTAATTTTCTCAAACTTAAGAACAATATATTTTTTGTCATACTCACCCATCCTCCATTTTCCAAGATCCATTCTGATTTTGTACTCGTGATGTATGCTGTGATGTAATGTGTAAGCTGATCCTCATTGCTTTGTATCAGAGGAACTCCACACAACTGTAATTTTTTAGCAATAATACCACCAAACAACAGGTTTGTTAAAAGACGCTGCCAATTTGTTTTTCCATCAGCAAATACTGATTCTGCCACTCTGCCAAAAGTATTGCATGCTGCCTCTGTAGATTTAATTTCAAGAGAGTTCAAAAATGGGGCTATTTTTTCTTCAAGCTCATCTTGAATTGGGCGGGCAATATTTTCAAAAACTAGGACTGGTTTGAATTGCTGTATCTTAGGTACTGTTCTCCCACAAACAAAATTCAAGGAGCTTTGAACCATGATGAATGTATGACTCTCCATCTTTTCTGAATGTGCTGCTAAACCCTTGTTATGCTATGTACTGGTTCCATGGGGACAGGTCTCAACATGTATTGCTTATCTTCAGAATCTCCAGGTCCAAGCTTTCGACATGTTTCTAAACCGAAGAGAAAGATAAGCACCACACCTTCCAGGATCTCAAATAATGATGACATTATTGGTATGATAAAGGGACTATGAAAAGAAACAATTTCTAATTTCAGTAAAATTCTCATGCATGTAATGCTGATATGTTTTCTGGCTACAGATAACAGGGTTCAGGACTTTGAGGTGGCAGGTCCGTCCCTTAAAAAAACAAAGAAAATGCACCATATAGAGGGACCTCAGACCTCAGATGATATAGGTAAATAAGATATTTCAAGTTGTAGTGGTTATTTTAAGTTCAATAAGGAAACCAACAAAAGAGCTAATATGTCTGTTATTCCTCACAGTGTACATCAGCAACAAGCCATTCCCATCAGCTGAAGTTACAAGGGCACAAGGCACAGGACCGGGTAAGAAGTGTGTGTGTGTGTGTGTGTGTGTGTGTGTGTGTGTGTGTGTGTGTGTGTGTGTGTAAACATAGCCATAACCATAGCTGCACATGACACCATTCTTTTGTATTTTAGAATCTGTACTTGGCAATACAGATAAAAAGTGTGGAGGCACAGAGATCCAAGCTGTTCCTGATCCAGAACCTAAACAGAGAAGGTGTGAGAGCCCTCTACAGTCATCACCAGGATCCCTAAAGTTTTGGATTCCCACACAGGGGCCTGAGGAGCAAGATTTACATAATTGTGCTGAGCAGCATAGACTGATATTGAATACATATGAAGCTATCGAGAATATGGTTAAAAAAGCTAAGAATATGGTTAAAAAAGCTAACATGATGATGATGAATGCCAACCAGTATCAAACATCTGTAAAGCAGATTTGTAGTGGGGGATGTATTGATTCATCAGCCCTGACAACTCTTCTTAAAGAGATTAAAAAACACCAGCAGTATCACAGCAGTGCTAATAGTATTGCTAAGCATGTACAAAGGGGTGGTGGTAAACCCAAAAAAAGGTTCAGGAAAAGCAAACCAACCCAGTCCCAGATGTACTGTAGAAGGAGGATTAAAAAAATACTATGCATGGCAAAAAAAACACTCTCAGCCTCTAAAAGCCAAAAGCATTCTGGTAAAAAAAAGCTCTAAAAATACTCCACCTCTAGGCACAGCAGTTCTAAAGCATTTCCAACCACCACAGGATGCTGGGTCTTCAGGCTCACATACGTCTACACCTTCTCAGGATGTGGAGCCTATAGGGACTGTCTCGCATTCATCTACACCATCCCCAGATAGTGAAGGTGAATGTGCACCCATTGATCATGAGGGGCTGGTATGTGTAGAACGTGTTGCCACATACCAGAGACAGTTTGAGGGCTTCCAGGCTTTGCGCATTACTGAGGTATTTCGGTTTATTAATCTAGACTGTATCAGATCATATGCCCACGCTGTATCTGAATTATACAATGCCATCCAGATGGTTCTACAATATATTAATAGTAGAATTGCTCCTGAGGATTATGTTCAAATAAGGTTAGAGGGTGGGGGCCTATCAGATCCACTATTTTCAGTCAGAAGGAATAGGGATGCCCTGAATGCTGAGGACTTTCTAACGCATATGAGCAATCTCTTGCAGAGCAATGCACAAATACTTGCAGATGTCTCTCTGCATTTGGTTGTTACAATTGTGAGGCCACCAAATGGTGGAGGCCATAGGGCAATAGGTTCTATACCCAACAGCGCAATCATCAGTAAAAAAAGACAGTATTTGGTAGATTTAAACTCCATAGGTAACAATCTCTGTTTTGCTGGGGGGCTCTTAGCTGTTATGGCTGAGAAGACCCGTACAGATACCGAGTTGTTGACAGCAGCCGGGGAGTTGCATAAGGAACTAGGGTGGAGTGATCAAAAGAAAGTTGCCCTTAATGATGTTTCCTTTTTTGAAGACCTTTTAAAGGTCAACATCCAAGTAGGCCACTTCAATAAAAAAAAGGGATGGAGTCTGCTTCACACAGTAGGACCAAAGTACCCCAAAACCTATCCTATGCTTCTCCATGATGAACATTATTATGGAGTACACAATGTAAAAGCTGTTTTTGGATCTAAAAACTATTGTGAGTATTGCAATACGTTATACACTCACATGCATGATTATATGTATCGCTGCAGGCTTTGTCTGAGTACAGAGTGTGCTAGTAATGTTGGTACACTGCAGAGATGCAATAATTGTAAGATGGTTTGCAGATCTGCAGCCTGCTTATTTAGACATCGACAGTTGGCCTCTAACAAAGGTGTAAAATGTGAGCACAGAATCTATTGTGTAAACTGCTCCTCTCTCCAGAATCCAGGGCATGATGTCCAAAAATGTAAAGGAAGACAATGTACTGTTTGTTGGGGGTTTATCACAAAGGACAAGAATCATCAGTGTTACATGGCACCTATTAAGCAACCTAAAGTGTCTGTAAAATACGTGTTTTATGATTTTGAGTGTCACCAGTCAACAGGCGTTCACATTCCAAATTATTGTTTTGCACAAGCGTTTGCAGGGAAAACTGTGGAATGTTTTAAGGATAGACCCAAAGATTGCAAAAAGAAAGGGAGGAAGAAACAGAAGAAGACAAGCCAGAAAGAGAATGAATGGCTCCCTGCAGGCAAATCTTGGGAGTTTAAGGGTGAGTCATGCCTTGCTGAGTTTATAAACACCTTCACTAAGGATAGTCAGTTCAGCAACTGCACATTTATAGCTCACAACTCTAAAGGTTACAACTGTTATTTTATAATTAGTCAGCTGATCAAGGAAAAATTGGATGTAGATATTGTTGCTCAAGGGGGGAAACTGCTCTGTGTGACAGTAAACAGGCTAGGGATCAAATTCATTGATTCCCTTAGTCATTTACCCATGGCTCTCTCTCAGTTTCCATCTGCTTTGGGTTTTGAGGGTTGTAAGGGCTATTTCCCCCATTATTTTAATACTCCAGAGAACTGGAATTATGTGCGACCCGTGCCCAGAGTCAAGAACTATGGTGTACATCAGATGATGCCTGAGAAAAGGGAGAAATTTTTTAAATGGTATGAGAAGAACAAATCAAACGTTTTTGACATGCAGAAAGAGTTGGCATTTTATTGCAAGCAAGATGTAGCAATATTGGTGCAGGGCTGCACCAAGTACAGACATGAAATCATAGAAATGACCAAGGCTCAGAAAGCTGCAAAGGATGGTAAAAAGTCTGGCACTGAATGGCATGCTATAGATCCATTCCAATACCTCACTCTGGCTAGTGTGGTGCTTATCTTTCTCTTCGGTTTAGAAACATGTCGAAAGCTTGGACCTGGAGATTCTGAAGATAAGCAATACATGTTGAGACCTGTCCCCATGGAACCAGTACATAGCATAACAAGGGTTTAGCAGCACATTCAGAAAAGATGGAGAGTCATACATTCATCATGGTTCAAAGCTCCTTGAATTTTGTTTGTGGGAGAACAGTACCTAAGATACAGCAATTCAAACCAGTCCTAGTTTTTGAAAATATTGCCCGCCCAATTCAAGATGAGCTTGAAGAAAAAATAGCCCCATTTTTGAACTCTCTTGAAATTAAATCTACAGAGGCAGCATGCAATACTTTTGGCAGAGTGGCAGAATCAGTATTTGCTGATGAAAAAACAAATTGGCAGCGTCTTTTAACAAACCTGTTGTTTGGTGGTATTATTGCTAAAAAATTACAGTTGTGTGGAGTTCCTCTGATACAAAGCAATGAGGATCAGCTTACACATTACATCACAGCATACATCACGAGTACAAAATCAGAATGGATCTTGGAAAATGGAGGATGGGTGAGTATGACAAAAAATATATTGTTCTTAAGTTTGAGAAAATTAGCTGACTTCAGCCATAACAATAAATACTCTCTATCTTTATTGCAGGAATACGGTTTTGTTAAGCAATTTGAGAGACCTTTCCACAATGTGAAGATCAGAATCATGGACTTATTCCAGACTTATTACTCGATGCTTTGGTTAATATACCCAGTTTAAATTTCTAGCTGAGAAATAAATGTACAAGCCCCATAACATTCAGAAGGTCTCCTATAATTTATGCACCAGTCTTTAGACCACGTGCCTTTTGAGGATTTCTTTATATAAACATGCATTAATTACCTTCAAACAGATTGGATAAATTTTGCTGCATTGTCTTTGATGCTTTCCCACCCTAAAGAACAGAATCTGTGGGGGAAAAGGGGGGGGATTAAATGTTTAAATGTTAAACCCTTACAACGCTGTTGTAGAAAAAACACGCAATGGTAGCCACAGGCGACAGAATCTGGTGCTTGTAATTGTCGGGGTTGAAAAGCAATCCTGCTGGTATTTTTCCTTAGACATTTTATAATGGTTTTGGGAATCAGCAGGTGGTCTGGAGGATGTCCATAGGAATCAAAAAATTCACCACTCTTATCTTCTGTCAAGTAGATGGCTAACCAGTGTTCTCCAGGCATGTTGTTTGGGTGGGCATTGACTACTAGCCCCACAGGTCTTTGTAGTAATCTCTCTTTGGGGAGTCTGTCACGGGGAAACACACCGTAGAAAGGCTTTTGCATGTAGGGGTTTGAAGAGAGGATGCATGTTAACTGCACGTTGTCCATGTTTACATATAGTCATACAATACATTTCTTCTGTGATTTATCTCTATCACGCTGTCAAAAACTCCATACACTTTCATGTTGACTGTAGCTGGAAGAGCCCTAGCAAATCGAACTTCTGCTCTCAGATTCCCTGTTTTGATCAAAGAATAGTGATCCCCACATTCTTGGTCTGGAGACAGGTCAAAAGCTAAAAGAGTGTAGCCTCTTAATTAACTCCTCATGGTTAATTAAAAGAGCCCTATCTTTCATATGTTTGCCAGCAGTATGCACCAGGCTCATGTATTCTCAAACACAGTTTCCGGTTTCAAATTCTGGCTGATGAGGCTTTGTGGGAATTTGGAAACCATTGACGTACAGAGATACAAAACTGATGTCATAATGCTTAAAGTTGAAAGGGTTTTTATTGTAAATTCCACTGAAGGAATCATTATCCACCAACCCTATAACTACTTGCTTGGGTAGCTGGCCCAAAAACAGATTCTCCTGATTGCTGACACGGCTTCCTCCAGGGATGCTAAACACTTTCATGCTGACATGATCCACTGGGTATTTGGCATTGGATGTCAACAATGCCGCTGCATGTCCTAACCGGACACCTGGTGCCACTCTCACCTTCTTTACAAAAAGTGAGGCTGATAAAATTTGCAATTTGTGGCGGCTGTTTGCATCATTTGTCATCAAGCAGAAAGCATCTTTGTTGCGTGTCAGTTTAATTTTCACATCCACACCATTTAAAAGCCATTTTTCTTGAAAAAACAGATCAGCATGGAGATGTCCTAGGAGGTCTATTTTCCGGCTTTCAGCTGTCAGTGCAGCCCTTCTAACAAAGCCTAAATTATTCCCATCCAGGGTTGCTGTTTCGTGTTCTCCAGGTGTGTCTTTGTAAAATAGCCCTGCAGAGAATTGTGTGGCTAGCGTATCATCACTGTAGTTCAGCACAGATTCTAGGAAGGCTCTATAAGGGTAGCAGTTATTGCTCTGGCTGATGAGTCGGTCTCCTAGGGTCACATCCAGTTGACTAAAGATGGAGGCCAGCGGATAATTCACTAAACCCACATTAGCATCTCTGGCCAGGTTTGTTCCAACATGATTCACAATTTTGCAGCACACATATAGCAATGTATTGTTTAAATCCATATAATCTTCACCATTTCCAGCAATGTAGAATTCTAGTGGTGCAGTTTCCGTTAGCGCTGCCGAGGGAGGGACTTCAATAAACAGGCTTCTCTCAATACTGGTCTGGGTAGGCCCAATCTGGAATAGATCTAATTCAGATTTAGCGCATTCCTCAGAACTGCAATGGATGAAAGCCATGCTGGTTTAAAATATATCTCTTTTTCGGGCTGGTACTGTATGCCTCTTCTTTCTTGAAGCTTTCTGCTTCTGAGGCTTTTTCCTCACCTGCGGTGCTCTTTTAAAAGGTCGGGGAGGGCCTGTTAATTGTACCCGTGATGCTTTTCTTTTCAAGGCCTTTCTCCTTTTAATATACATCAGCCCTGAGCCCTCATGTTGGGGTTGTGGATTAACTCTATTCAAAACTGCCTGAGTAACCTGCCCTACCACATCTTTAGCAATATTCCGAGCAGCTGTTTTAGCATGTGGCTTAATAATCTCTAGGCCTCTTCTCAAAAGTGGAACGGCTTTTCAAAAAAGGCTCCTGAATATCCCCCCAATTCCTGCCCCATACATAACAGGCATACCTTGGTACCCCGGAAGAGCATTTCCAGGCTGGGCCCTGTAATAATCCCGGTAAAGGGTTGGGTCACCATAGGTTTTCAGTATCACCATTTTTAAAATGGGAAACCTCTGCGAGGGTGAAAGTGTACCTTCACAATCACCTTTCCAAAACGAAATGGTATGTTTTTGTTCTGATCCGTCTTTATTTCAACATTAATGGTGTCAATATGATGCTTACTCACAGGAATATAGTGTGGTTTGTCATAAACAATGTTGACACAATCGTTATTCTGACCATGCACTGGTACAGAGCACAATAAGGGTACATAGAAGTCCCCAACTATCTGGTGCTCTACGATGTCTGTGTAAATGTATAGTGTGTTGAAGCCTCCTGTAATGTCTGCTATAAAAGGCAGCTGTTGTACATGGATGTTGGGAAACAACCCTAATATGTGGGCTAGTTCTTTGCTGCTTTTAAACATGCAAGCATCATCTGATTTAAGTCTAACCATTCTAGTCACTTGGTCATAGTGTAGGACCACGTTGGGGTGCTCGCTGCTCTGGTCTAGTATAAGGCTGTTCATGTTTTCCAGCAGTTCAGGGATGCTTGAGTAATAACCACGTTGCAGATGGTAGGACCATGTTTTTTCTCCATTACCAATTTCAAATCAGGAATCAGATGTTAGATTGTTCCAGCTGTGTGGGTACTGTATCTCAACTAGGCCTACTTCCCACGCCCCTGGCAGATCCAGGGGCCTTGCTAGGCAAATAGTAAAGGCTGAGCTAGTGTTCTGCGGAAAAACAGTTACACAGGCATTGCTAGGCAGAGTAATGTAAAAACCGCTATCCCCCATTCTTCTGTGCAGGTTCACAAAGATCAGAAGCAAGTACCCAACTGTTGAACTTACTGGGCCAGCCTAACCATTTCACTAAATGATACTTTTTCCTACCCCTGCCTTTTGTTGATAGAATTGATTCAATCCTGTACAACTTGTCCTGTTTCTCATTAACCTTCTGCAACTCTTCAGAATAGAAAGAACCAATTACAGGCTCCCCTGCATAATCTTTTAACAGGAAGACAGGTTTCCTTCGTCTTCTGATGACCTGATCCACTATAAACAGCTCTGTGGTGAAATTTTGTTCATAGCCCTTGACAAATACCCCCTCACGTGGTCTCCTTTCCTGAACAGCGTTGATACCTCTTTTCTGTAAATACAGTCTCCATAAATGGTTTTCCATACCGACAGGGCATTAGAATGGTTAATATCAATAGGCCTTGCTCTGATAGTTCTATGAAAACTATGATTATAACTTTTTAAGAGTTGTGGCAGGATATCGATATAACTATAGGTATTGTTAGCTGTAAAATACCTCCACATCTTTGATTTCAGAGTTCGGTTAAATCTTTCAACAATAGCAGCTTTTACTTCATTATTGCTGATGAAGTGGTGAACTCCATGCTGTTTTAACAAGCCATTTACGGCTCTGTTTAGAAACTCTTTGCCTCGGTCCGTTTGGAGCTTTCGGGGCTTTCTTCCACTCTGACTGAATATAACATTAAAAGCTTTAGAGACCTCTTTGCCTGTCTTGTCTTTTAAAGGCAATGCCCATGCATACTTAGACAGAATATCTATGACTGTTAAAATGTACCTATAGTTCTTGTTGTGCTTAGAAATTGTTGCATATCTACCAAGTCAGCCTGCCATTGGGCATCAATATCAGACACAATAGTCTTGTTTCTTTTAAAATGGATTCTGGCTGGCTTATGCAATGTGTAAGCATCTTGGTCTGAAAGCCATGTCATAGCATTTTTCCTTCTTAGTGTTTTACTGTGCTTTTTTGCCTCCTGAAATAGATGGTTCACTCCCCTAAAGCTCCCAGCCTCCTCAGGTGTGTAATATGTGGTTTTTAGAATTTCATCATGCTCTCCCATATTGCTGGTTGATATAGGTATGGACACCGAGGGCTAAAGTAAACAATTTTTATTGGTACAAAAACTCCTGCTTCAAGCTTTCAGGGTTCAGGCTTGGGACAGACACATGAAATGCAGGAAATATTAACAGCCTGCGAACTCTCAATGTGTAGATTTTCCAAATCACCATCATGCATCACATCTTCCTATAGAAAAAAAAGAGAGGCACTTTAGCATTGGGGTTGCACCAAACTGGGAAAAACAACACACTAATAAAAATACAGCTCAGAAGCACCTACCTGTGGACACCCTTGCTCCATGCCTTCATTTAAATCTTCCAGCCACTCATTTTCTTCAACCTCCATTTCCACCATGGGCTTAAAAAGTACACTTCCATCCACAACCTCTGCAAATTTCATAAGTTCTTCTTCCTTCAGGAAATGAGCCTCCAGACCACACCCACATTCACACTCTGTGTCGGACCTGGTTTCACTAGAATTTGCCTGGAATGAGGTTTCAGGGTCTGGATATTGTCCGGCAGTAAACACCGCCACAGGTAAGTTTGTTGTTGAAACAGAACCTTTTTTTCTAAAATGCGCTGGTTCTTTCTTTCCACGGCTAATTTTTATACTCGCTGGTGGGAACGATAATCTCCTAGGCTTTACCTGCCTTTTTGAGTGCATTTTCAAAGGTGCTAGAGGATAGGAAAAACCTACTAGCCCAAATGCTGATTCGCAGGCTGGTTCCATGTCCAATCCTCAGAGCGTGTCTGGGCATGCAAAATGCACTTCTGTACCAGGTCTCTCCGTCCCCTCTCCTGATTGGTTAGGGATTCAAAACCTCCCCCTATTGGGTGACATAGCTGTAGAGGGGTTACTTATCCCTATTGGGCTGTTCTGGAGAGGAGGGGATGGAAATGGACCCCTTTGGGATCCATTTCTGGGACCCTAATTTCACCTATGGGTTTTAAACCTCTTCAGATTGGTCCCCAGGCATCCACGTGCTCATAGAGGGGTCACCTGCCCCTATAGGGAGCAGTCTGGAGAGGGGTCAGAAATGCACCACTTTGGGGTGCATTTCTGGCACCCTGCTTTCACCTTTGGGTTTTAGACCTCTTCAGATTGGTCCCCTGGAGACCATGTGCTCACAGAGGGGTCACATGCCCCTATAGCGACCAATCCAGGACCCCATTTTGAGTAAATATATGCCCATTGGTCCAGCGAGGGCCATGTGCTCCTGGGGGGTCACATGGCTACCGTTTCCGGGGTGGGGCATGAGGGCTGGGGCTTCTGGGGGACAGGATATCCAGTGAGGTCATCAGGGGAACCGGAAATGGTGGGGTGGGCCTTCCGGGGTGGGCCTTCCAGGGTGGGCCTTCCGCTGATGTCATCCATCAAACTCAAAAGGGGTGGGGCTTAGCTGTTTGACATGAGGTGGTCTTGTATTACTACTATCTCTTATAAATCCAGTAGGTCTCTGCAGCTTGCAGATGAGTTTTTCCTTCAAGTTTCAAAAAATATCAGAAGCCTACTCCACAGTAACTCAAAGCAGGGCTTTCAGTGTGGTTGCCTCTGTTCTGTGGAACAGCATCCCAGTCAAAATATGACATCTCTACGTAGTAGCAGCTCACAATTTGTACTTTCCAGAAACAACTGAAGACACATTTTTGTTCTGACAAGCTTTCCCAGCTGGATGAAGAAGTCTCACCCATGGAGCAGGGGGCTGGACTCGATGGCCTTAGAGGCCCTTTCCTACTCTGCTATTTTCCTCCAATGAGCTCAAGGTGGTGTACATGATTCTCGCCTTCCCATTTTATCCTCAGAACAACCCAGTGAGGTAGGTTAGGCTGAGAGACATGACTGGCCCAAGGTCACCCAGTGAGCTTCATGGCTGAGTGGAGATTTGAACTCTGGTCTCCAAGGTCATAGTCCAACACTCTAACCCTTACACCACACTGTTTTGTTTTGTTAATGATATGTTCGGATAATGATGCTGTGCAGATGCCCTGTAAAAAGGAGTAAACAAAGTAGGCATCAGGTGCAGAAGTAGCCTGACTCTTGGGAGAAAAAAATGGAAACTGGGGGTGGGGATGAAATTGAGCAGCCTGGTGAAGGCTGAGTCCCTGAATAGAATCACTGCAGCATTCTGTCCCACTTGTTTTTATTACATGTAAACATATATATACTCCAGTTGGTTTGTAATATATGCCAATACTACCTCTGTCTTTTATTGGGATAAAGTTGAAAGGGGCTTTCAAAGCAGTTGAGAAGATGAACCCTTTATGCCATCTGAAGTCTTCTCAGCATCTTTTCCCTTGCACATGTATCTGCCTGTGACACCTGATTCGACCCTGTAACTGATTCCTTCTAGAACAGATTTCCTGCTGGGCAGAGGCTACTAGTACACTTATAGGCATTTATATGTCTCATACTGACTGGCAGAACTTATTCTGCAGCACAGTAGGAGGGCTTAAGGGAAGGCTCTGAAGTAAGGCCTAACAGGCTCTTTAAATCTTGGGAGTTTATTTTTCCTTAGTCAGGGCGATGAGCAAAGGCTAGGACGAGCCAGAATCCTGCAACAAACTGTTTGTGCCTCACATCAGGCACCCAGTACTTGAGGCAGTTTCAGGATCACAGAGGCATCACAAATGCTAAAGCTCTTGCAAGGGCCTCACTTCTGGGGGCTTGAGAGGAAAACAGAGGTTCTCTTCAGCAAGCGTATTTGCATCCCTTGATCCTAGATAGCAGCGGTGAACCAACAATTCAGCCTCAAAGAATAACAGCAGCCGACTAAAACAAACTTCTGACTGTGAGGCAATTATAGTGCTGCTGAGTGGCTGATTCCTTGCATGTGGTCCCTGGTGTAGTGTGCTTATTGTTTTGCAATTGGATAAAATGGATTGGAATGAATCCTGTCCTGTAGATCTGCCAGCTGTTCTGCCATTAATAAGGTCACTGTTTCGCTGCTAATATATCTCTGTCTTTAGTGTGGTGCCTATTTAAGGAATATGCCTTTTGTAGCAAGGGAGTGGGGGTGGGGTGACCGCACCTGTTCCTTCATTCAGGAATAAGTAGTCTGCAAAGCCCCCGTGACACCATGGAACAGTAATTGCCCACTTTCAAGGATGGCCTAGTGGAAAAGACTGTTGAGAATGGATGGCTGTAAATATAAACTAGGCATGGGGAACCTTGGGCCAGGGAGGCCAAATGCAGCCCTCCACACCTCTCTTAGAACTTTCCCTATCCAACACTGGCATGGGGCCCCTGGAAGATTGTCCAGAAGGGAATGTGGTCCTGGGGCTGAAAAAGATTTCTCACTCCTGTATAAACATTGGCAAAATGGTGAAAAGGAAGGGGTATCAGATCTAGTTTTGTCCAGTGACTAAAAACTTGGCCTGGATCTTCAAGATTTTGTCTCAGTCCCCATCCCTGACATGAAGTCTGGGCAGCCTTGAACGTGACCTGTAGGAAGGATGTGTTTAATAGAAAGCTACAAATCTTGTTGCTTGTGCCATCTTCATGTAAGCGATGAAGGTTCATTCACTGTCTTCTCCCCCCCCCAAAAAAAGTTTCTTAGTTCTAACATGCTCTCCCTGCAGAACATCATCATGCACATTTTTACAAGTGCCGCATAATGTTCATTGTGCACTTGCAAAGAATCATTCCTTCATTGTGGCAGCACCTACACTTTGGAACTCCCTACCCATTGATATTAGGCAGGTGCCTTTGCTATACTAGTTTTGGCGCCTACTAAAGGCTTTTTTTGTTTAAGCAAGCCTACCCAGACATTTCACATGCATTTTCATATGTAATATTAATACATAATATTTTTAAAACTACTGATTTTATTATGAAATTAAGCTAACTTATTTTTAACATCTGATTTTATTGTTAATTTTAACGTATAATATATTTTATGTAAACTGCTTAGAGATTTTGATGATTAAGCGGTGTATAAATCCGGTTCAATATAAATATAAATAAAACATTTTGTTGTGATTCTTCTACTGCACACAAGCTGAGGCTTTCTACCCCCCCCCAGTACTAGTTCTTTTTAAATTCTTTGTTGCTTCCTCCCCTCCCTTTTTGCTTTGTGATATTAGCAAACTAGAATTCCACAAACTATTGAGGCAGGGAGTGCAAACAGTAACTTTAAAAAAAACAAAACTTGGTGTCTTTTGCATAGTGACAAATTATTGCAGTTCCTATTTACAAAGAGATATACCAGGTCAATTTGTCTTGTCTTAGTCTTTGTATGCAAGGCAACCTGGACTGACAAGTGTGATCCAATATAGCTTTTTCTAGAAAACTCTGCATCCAAGCATGATAAATTCCATGATCAAAATATTTCCAGCTTAAGACAAGAAGAGCTGAGGCTCTTGTAAATCACTCCATGCCCTCCTTAATCTTATTTCTCCCAGAATTGTCTTCTGTTGGGGTCAAAACTGAAAAACTGAGAAAAATGTGGATTTGAGGAGCAGAGGCGTCACTAGGCGGGTGCGGGGGTTGCGGACTGCACCCGGGTGACACCATGAGGGGGTGACACCCAGAGCCACCGCCTCCGTCACGGGGCAGGGCGCCATTGCCCGGCAAAGGAGCCGAGAAGTGCTCCGGGTCGGCGTCGGAGCAGCCAACTCCTCCTCCTCAGAGGCAGGCAGGCAGGCTGCAGGCGGGCAGGCAAGACCGGGAGCAGCGGCGGTGGGGCGAGGCAGGTGTGTTGGCGTTCCCAGGCCTGCTTCTTGTGCCAAGGGGGAACAGAGAGTGGCAGGTGAGCGCGCACATGCCATGGAGGAGCCGGGCGAGGGCACTGGGCCAGGCAGCCCCAGGAACAGCATCTGCCACGGTGGGGCGGCGGCGGCAGCAGCGGCGGCTCCTCTCTAGCGCTGCTCACCCGACCTCTACCAGTTCACTATGTCTTATGGCTACTGGTGAGCCAGGCAGCACCGGGAGCCGGCCACCTTCGAACTCTTCTTCCGCCACTGCCCGTTCCTGGGCGGCTTCGCCCTCAGCACCAGCCTGGGCGAGTGCCTCACTTTCCTGTGCACCTTCTGCTTCCCCCAAGCAGGTGAGCGGGCACAACGCTTTGGCAAAATCAAATCAACAAGGAGAGTTGTGTATAGTGAGACTTTCTAGACCAGCATGATCAACTATGATTGTAGTGGTAGTTCAGGATCTTAGGCAGAGTTTTCTCCTAGCCCCCTTGCTACTTCAGTTCTTAACTGTAGTTGCCAGGAACTGAATCTGGAACTTTCTGCATATACTGAACAATACTGCAAATTAGTCTCTTTCTTTCATTGGGTGGACATCAGTGTCAAGTTATTTTTGTTGTTGCAGCATGCCCAGTGCAATCATCCTGATTAATCCCAATCTTCTAAAGTGTATACACAAATAGAAAAGTTGGTATTAATTTTATCATGCCCGAAGAGCTGTGCGCATAAATATATGTGCTTCCTAGGAACATTTGCAACTTGTTAAATATTTGACTAGTATTGCATCCATTCCAGTTGCCAGGAATTGTGGTTTGTTTCTCCTGCATGCTAACAGGGAAGAGCAAAACAGATAAGATCCAAAACTGTGTTCACAGTAAACCATAAACTATTATTTGAGGCCAATATGTGCAGCCTATGTTTGTGCATATTTACTCAGAAGTAAGTCCCACTATATTCAATGGATCTTATTGGTAAGGCTGTATAAGACTGCAGTCTTACTGTGAAAATAAAATATATGCTTCTGTAAATGGCCTTAAAATTGGAAAGGTATTTACCTCACTGCCCTATTAATTAAAACTGGCTGCATCCTTTTAATAAATGAAACCTTTATTTAGTTACTCTTTTGATAAAACTAATTAAAGTCAGCAGCTGTACTTGGTAGTATGACTTTCAAGTGGCTAAATAGTTCATATTAAGAATATGAAATATATCAAATGATCTGTTTCTAAGCATCCAAGAATTCTCCAGCCAGTTCTGTTTGCCCCAAAAGACTCTGGGCTTGTTTTTCTTTCACAGCAGCTTCACAAGAGGAGTTTCAAAAACCAGTTTGTAATATGGCATGGTGGTCTGCTCTTTAAAATCAACTAAAATTATATTCTATCCATGTACTCAAAAGGAAGTCTTACGGAAATTAAGGAGACTTGCAGTGCAATTCTTTGCACGTGTACTTGGAAGTTAGTCCCACTGTGATGAAAAAGACTTACTTCAAGTAAACATGTATGGGATTGCAGCATTAGTTCCAGATAAATGTGTTTTACTCTGCACTGTTCAGTTGCCACGCTAAAATATGGAGCACTCCTATTCTTCATAGTGCTATGGCTAAGGGGCATTTCCTGATAATAAGGATCAATACATTTGAGAAAATCTTGGGCACCTGTTCATTGAACCATAAAGCTAGTTCTGTGAGCCCAAAAAGGTTTTATGCTTATATTCCTGAATTAGCAGCCTTCAGGCTGAATGGCACACTGAGCAAGAGTTTCAAAAGCATTTAATGATATAGCAACAGAGTTGGCTATTTAAAGGAGGGAGTCAAAACTTGCACTGGGTTAGTACAAATTCCTGGTGCATGCCTAAATAGCTCTTTGAATCCCAACTCCACCTACACCTACAAATATTTTTTCTAGCCCAGAGTAGCCATTATTTTTCATGGAAATACCATGGATACAGGTTATAATGCACGTCAACTCTTGATAAGTTATATAAAAATGATATTGGAAGTTCTGCTTCTAGAAACAGGAATCTATAATTCATACTTTATTGGAATTGAATTGTCTCCATAAAGAGCAAATAACAATATTTCAAAAATTGCTGATGGTCTTATCTGAGGACTGAGTGCATCTGCAGAGTAATACTTGGGATGGAGTATAGTAGTTTATTTGCTAGCAGCTACCACAGTGTCACAACATTTAATGCTGTTCCATCATTGTAGAGATATGGTGGCATTGTGGACTGGTTGCTGATGCAGGATGTAGACCTTAATGGCTAGTCACTCTTCACCGCATGATAGTAAAATTATGGCTACAATTAGAACCATTCAGACCCACTGTACACATTAATTTACATGTTAATATTCTACCCTGATGTGTTATTGTAGTCTTTGTACATGCTTAGTTTTGTGTTTCTGCACTGTGTTTGGTCAGTCACTTCAAATTCTATTGTTTTCTTACCGAATTTTTACTTTAACCACATGAAACTATGTATAAATGTAAACACATTTAGGCTATGTGTATGATATTGTAATTTAAAGGTGTAATTTTAATTTTGCTAGTTGTTTATGTCACTACTATTGCTATTACATTCAGTGATATACAGGAATTATGATTTATGAGTAACATTAGTACAAAAAACATTACTAAGGATTCTGTATGGTCTGGTATGGGAGGAGGTCCATGGGGGTGACACCATGAGTTACCGCACCGGGTGACACCAACCCTAGTGGCGCCACTGTTGAGGAGCCTAGTTTGTGTGTACAATATGGCTGTACAACATATTTATTACTCTCATGGCACAAAAGTAAAGGCAGGAGCCTTAATTTACAAGTTCAATTATTTTTGGAGCATGAGTAAATTTCTACAGTTCAATCCAAACCCAAGATCTGCCAGCATGAACGAATTTGGAACAGGTGGATCTTGGGCTGTCCAGGGGCTATGCCAGTGTAACTTCCTCATCCCAGCTCAGCCAAGTTCCTCAGCCCAGCTGAGCTGGGGCTATAAGGGCTGAGCCAGGGCTCAGCCAGTGGAACTTAAGCCAGTGGAATTTACACAGGGGTGCGTCCTCAAAAAGTGGTGTGGTGGAGACAACATGGACGAGGAGAGACTTACACCTATTCCAAACCCTGTTTAGCTCACTCATGTGATCTAGCGCCTAATCCTCAAAACTCAGGTCCACATCACCTGCTGGCTGATCCAGCAGTAGCTCCTCAACAGAGTTTGGAATACACCGGGCTACATTCTACCAGCTTCCTATATTTGGGATTGTTCTGCCCAATACTTAATTCTTTGCTTAACCAGGAAGTTAATTCTGATCCTAGAATTTTCATGGTTGTTAGTGTCAAACAACAACTACACTAAATCACACCAAACCTCTTTTGCAATAATATATGCATATAGCAAGTAAAAATCTGTCGAATTTCTACATAGGCATTTGCTATATATTGCTATGCTAAGGAAGCACTGTGCCTTTTACGGATGGGTATCTGAGAAATTGATTGGTGGCATATGTGGCAGGGGTTTTATCCAATGCTAGTGCTACTCAGAGTAGACCCACTGAAATTAATAAACATGACCAACTTAGGTCCATTAATTTCAGTGGGTCTACTCTGAGTAGCACATAGATTTTCTGGAAAGCTGCATGTGTTGAGTGTCTGCCTGGATATTTACTACATTTCTGTTGAATTTCTGAAGATTTGCTACATTTTTATTCCTTATAAAATCACGACAATTTCCCCTCTCAGTATGACCTTTTTTTGACACATCTCTGAGGCAAAGCATTACACATTTCAGAGAAATCAGATGGGAAATGCCTGAGTTATACCATTTCATTTCTTCTTCATGTACTGTACCATAGCCAAAAGGAACACTTTGCCTGTTTCAGTTTCAACTTGAAGACCACCATATGCAGGGCTCCCAAATTTCTATCCCCCATACGGTGGCATTCAGATCTAATCTAGAACTCAGACATACAATGTAACTCTTTCTATGGATTACCTCTGTGGTACGGGATGAGGTTTCCTAATTTTTAAACTACTATAGCTCAGCCACTTTTTCCTTTGAATTCTCGCTTTGCTGATGGGCCCCAACAGCTCTGTCAGCGGCGGGCCTTTACAGCCACATCAGGGCAAGTCCTGGCATGGCTTCAAAAACCCCTGACTGCAGTGTGGCCATGCACACTATGTTGCGTGGGGCCAGGGCAAGGTGAGGCTATTTAAGCCCTGCTCCGCTATCCCTCAGCCTCTTTTCAGCCAGCTATTGTGGGGCGGCGTGTGTGGACACCATTTTAGGTGGGCACAGAGTGACAGTGGCCGTTTTGTGGTGGCCATCTTAGGTGAGCCTGGGGCAGTAGCCATTTTGTTGTGGCCTAGTTGGTGGCCATTTTTGGAAGGTTATTCGGTGGCCATTTTGGGAGGTTTTTTGGGTGGCTATTTTGGGAAGGTCTTTTGGGTGTTCACCATTGTTCGTAGCCCAGTGGACGGCCATTTTTGGAAGGTCATTGGCCTATAATAGGGCCTGAATAGTTCCTGGGTCTGCTTTCATGGGCTGAGGTTGGTGATTCTGGGTGCTAGTTTTATTGTTGTTGTTGTTAATTTCACTACTGCTGTTGTTGTTACTGTTGTAGGCCATATCTCCTAGGAAGGGCAAGGGTGGTCCTAAGGGGACCTAAGGGGAAGGCCCCAAAGTGTCCAGCTCAGTGTCCACCTCTTTCACCTCAGGAGTTGTCATCCGCCAAGGATGAGGGGCCTGCTATGGCTTCAGTGTTAACCCGTATTGAATCTCTAGAGAGGTTGAACAGGCAACCTCAGGAAAATACCCCAAAGAGGGCTAAGGTGGTTAAAGGTAAACATGATAGAAAGGGCTTGTCTGATAATGACTAGAATTCTGTTTTGAACTGTTTAGCTGCATTGGAGGGGTAACCGGGCCTGTTTGCCCCAGTATGTTCGGCACCTGAGGTGGAGTCGGTGTCTACAGGGATTCATGAAGTGGAGGCTGCTGCAGTTCATCTTGGTTTTGGTGAGTCTGCTTCTTCCCAGCAGCAGCCTATAAGGGATGCCTGTAAACAGGTTTGGACCCCAGGGTACACTCATGCAATTGCCTTGGCTGCGGAGGCAGCTCAGCTTGCCATTGATCCTTTGTCCTCTGTTAAGGGTGGAGCAGTTCCATTTGGGGAGACATCCGCTCCCCTTGGGATGCATTTGTTGTTAGCAACACAGGAGCGTATTTGGAAAGGAGAATGCATAGATGTTTTTTCCTTGCGGTACCATGAACCTGAACAGAAGGAAAAGGATAAACAGGATGAGAGAGATAATTAAAAAATTAAAAAGAAAAAAGGTGGATAGGACCTGGGATAATTGGATGGGGGGCTTTCTAATCTACATGGAGGTGGTGATTCAGCACCAGCCTATAAGGGCTGCAGCTTTGGTGAAATACTTGGACATAATCTTTTGGCCCATACTGAATTCATGGGGTCAGCATGGTTGGCCTATGATGAATCCTTCAGGAGGAGGGCAGCAGTTGATGTGAATTTGAAATGGGATAGGAAGGACCCGGAATTATGGCTGCAGTGTATGACTGCAGCCCAACTTGCGCAGGGTGATAGAGCAGACAGCAGGCATTTTCTGGGTAAGTCTGCCACTGTGGTGCCTTCCTATGGGTCCACTGGGCAGGGGGTTCAACCCCGTCTGCTCTGTTGGGAGTTCAGCACTAAGGGCTTCTGTAACAGGTACCCATGTAAATTTAGACATGAATGTTCCATCTGCACTGGCTCCCACCCCTTCACCAGCTGCTCCACAGCTCGGGGATTTAGGGTTCACAGAAATGAAAAAAGCTCAGATCTGGAGGGCAGCATCAGGAGGGATGATTTGTTAGTTTGGTCACAATTTCTAGATCAGTTTAATGGGATTTCATCTTGGCAGCAGTATTTATTGTTGGAGACAAAGTTACAAATGAACTCTGATGCCTCTGGGACTCTGGGTTTTGGGGTTATGTTTCAGGATAGCTGATGGGCAGAGGAATGGCCAAGGGCATGGGTTAAGACTGGCATCACTAGGGATTTGACATTTTTAGAGTTCTTCCCTATAGTGCTTGCTGTTTTTCTGTGGGCAGATCATTTGGCTAACTCTATGGTGCATTTTTGGTGTGATAACCAGGCCATGGTGTGTGTTATGAACTCCCTTACTTCTAGGAATGCTAGAGTGATGGTTTTGGTGTGTGTTTTTGTATCCCAATGCTTTAAATTTAATATTCTTTTTCTTGCCTGCCATGTTCCTGGCCTGGACAATGGCATGGCTGATGCTCTATCCTTCCAGCAGATGTCACATTTTGGGGAGTTGGCCCCTTTGGCCAGACTTCACTTGGACAGGTTGAGCCACTTTCTATTACAATTAAAAACTGCCCCTATGTTGAGAAATGACACATGGAAATCCAGTCCTGTTATACTTTAGAAAGAGGAGGTGACCCTGGCAAGCTGCCTTCTGTGAACCAGATAGCTTTTCACACAGGCAGTCAAGCAGCCAGGTGAAATCAATCCTGTGAGTTAGCCATATTATCCAGTCAGCTCCAGATTTCTGATTCCATAGTTTAATAAAGAATTTAAGAGAAATGAGTGGGAGAAATAGAAGCAGCACAAAAGAAAAATAAAATCATTAATTTCTATATAATCTTGTGGAAACAATTCCTAAATTACTTTCAGGAGCTTACATATAGCATATCATTCTTGTACATGCACATACATGGAGGTGGATATGAACAGGGCTGGCACCAGGCATGACTGTGCCCTTGGGCACTAACCTGCCCTGGGCCTACAGCACTGTATGCCCCAACATGCCCTCCCAATGCAGGTGGCATGGGGCTTAAATAGGCCCACCCATGCCACCTACCTTCTATGTCAGCACATCAGGGCTCATGCCTGCCATTACCCAAGATGGCATCAGGGGCATCAAACCCTTAGGGACACCCTGCTGCCATCTTGGGTGATGGTAGGCATGCGTGCGCAGCCCATGGAGTGTACTTACTGATATGACAGGTAGGTGGGGAGGGCAGGCTTATTTAAGCCTGTGCCACCTGTATCAGGAGGTGTCTATGAGCTCCTACTCTGTGATTCCTGGTTGCTTGGTCCCACAACCTGATGCTGGCACAGAGAAGGAGTTCCACCCTCTGGGCTTCAGGGGCCCTCAGCCAGGGCCCAGCCTGGCCACCTGCTGGTGCTGGGCCTGGGTATGAAACTTGTTTTAAAGTTGAAGTGAACAAGCAGAAGTTCTCAAGGCAAATGGATGAGAGGTTACCTTACCTACTAATAAATTCCATCTTCTTAACAGAGATGTATAGCTCAGAGATGAATGCAAGTAATATAGAAAGTCAATCAGAAATTTATTTTGAGGCTGTTTCCACTTTCTTAATGGTTCTAAACTTCCACTGCAAAAGAAGTGGCCTGTTACCAGTTGAGTTATTATTTAAAAAAGGGATTACACTGAGATAGTGTAACTGGGACAAAACCCATGCTCAGGCTTTCTAAATAGGAGTATCAAATAGACCCTCTAACAGTGCAATCCATATTCAAGATCCACCAGAATGAGAATTTGGATTCTGCAGATCTTATTTATTGATTATTTATTTATTGCATTTGTATACCACCCCATAGCCGAAGCTGTCTGGGTGTTTCCAACAATTAAAAACATTAAAAACAAATATACAAATTTAAAAACACATTTTTAAATTTTCACGGCAATACACAAAAAAGTCAGAGAGAATCGAGAGTTCAAAGTGTAAAAAGAGAGAGAAAAAACCCAGATCCTTTTTGGACTTATTTCTGTCAGAGTTCTCAGAATTTGTTGAACTTAATTAAAAACCAGCCATGTTCACAGAGTACCTGTATTCCTATTACTTACTGATCTTGGGCTTCCCAGCTGAGCCAAGACTACACCAGCCCACCTTTCTCAGCCTGAGATAAGCCAGTGTAACTTATGCTGGTGTAAATCCCCAAAGGGGGTGTTCTGGAGATGTGGCATGTGTAGGACCAGGCAAGGAGACTTACACCTTATTCCATACACCTTTCAGCTCAGTCACATAACTTAGCAAGCTGACAGAACTTAGCTGGCAAAACTGGTGGTGTAAGTAAAATTATTTCAAATTTATCCTGAACAGAGTTGGAATAGGCATAACCTAACCTGGCATAATTTAAACCGGCTTTCTATAGTTAGGATTGCTCTATTAGTTGATTTGTTGGTCTATCTGAGAATATAGGGCTTGTCACACAATGTCTCTTGCCTTTTCAGTGTTGGCTCCCCATGTTTGGAATGCTCTCCCCAGTAATGTGCATCTGTCTCCCTCAGGCGAGAATTTCAGGAAGAATTTAAAAATATTCCTGTTTACCCAGGCATTTGATGGCTGAAGAATACTGTTCGTAGAAGATCACCAGATGGAAGATGTTTTTATCTGTCACTGTTTTCAGAGTATTTTTATCTGTAACTATTTTTACATTGCTTTTGTTGTTGTTAAAACGTGTTGACGTGTTTGCAGTCCTGCTCTCTTTTGGGAGGAAGGGCAGGGTAGAAATTCAACCAACCAACCAATCAATCACCAGCCTCTCTCCCCAGTTCCTTAACCACTGGCTGAGATAACACACACGTTAGGGATACACTGCAATGTTTCGTTGCATGTTTTGTTACAAACAGTATTTTGTTTGTTTATAATGTTATTATGTTTGTAAATTCATCAAGGTTCAAGGAAAGAGAACGAAAAGTGAGCAGTCCCTCCTCTCATGTGACACCTCAGTTAGACAGGATCAGGGCATAATATTTTTAGGTGGCACTGTCTGCTTTATTCTTTCCTCTAAATCAGGGGTAGCCAACATGTGACCTCCAGATGTTGTTGGATTCCAGCTACCATCATCCCTCACCATGAACCATGTTGGTTGGGTTTGGTGGAAGGTGTAATCCAACAACATCTGGAGGGCACCACATTGGCTACCCCTGCTCTAAATCCAATCATCTCCATTACTTTGTCTGTATTTAATGGCTTCACAAATAGCACTTACAAATGTATTTAAAAGTCCATGAATATTAATGAACAATTCATTGGCACTATTTTAAAGGTTTGCAATTCCGTTTGTGTAGTTGGTTCTCTATATTTTTTTATTAATGGATTTTTTCAAGGACAGTATTTTTTGTTAAAGAGCAGGAGAATGTGGACAGGAAATTTTAAGAAGTGTACTGTTCTGTCTCTCCTCCCTTGGTGAATGACGTCTATATGGGCTAGTTGCTCAAACCTGGGATTTAAAATAGCCTGGTTCTTACAAGTAACAAAGAGCTACAGATAACAAGCTTGATTTATGAGTTGTCTAACAGACTTTACTTTCCATTTACTCTTCCCATGTTCCCAGCAAGTAATTGTCTGTATATATATAAGGTGGCCAGGGTCATTCTTCCAAATTCAGTTCTTTCATAAATGTGAACAATTTAGTTCAGCCTATCTCATATACAGACTACATGGAATTATGTGCGTACATAGCATTTACTTCGTTTAAGTGCCCCATGTTCCCAAGCATTTATTCAGATATGACTGTGCTTGTCTCTTTTCATTAAGGACCGGGCATGTCTTAAGTTTGGGTACTACAAGCCCCACCAAGCCACTCTCTTCCATCTTCCATCAGCTCCAGCAACTCAAATTTCATTCCTTCTCCACCCCAGTGCTCTGTATATAGAAACCCTTCCTATCAGCTATAACAGCTACATGGAATCTCTGTGTTCAGAGACAGTATACCAGCTTGGAGGACATGGGAAGACCATTGCCTTAAAGCATTGTTTGTGTTTCCAGAGCCATTTTGCTGGCCACCATTGAAAACAGAATGCGTACAAAGAGGAAATACAATCTGAGCCGTAGCCTTTGCTGCAGCAATATCCATTTCACAGAAGGTAAACTAGTGATGCTAAAATAGAAGGGTCTTGCCAAAGACCACAATCTGAGAACAAGGCAGAGATACCGTCTGAGACCAATACATCAACTACTGTCTCCCACAAAACATTCAACTTTCCAAATTTCCACCCCCATTTATTTCCCTCATCCAAAATCCTTATTGGTTAACTTCACTTTCTTTTTCTATTGTTGTTGTTATTGTTGTTGTTGTTGTTTAAAAAAACTTTGAACACCTGTTCCTGCTCTTAGGTCTATTGATGAAGATCTTGCTATTAACTGTGGACACAATCCAGCCAGAGTTACAGTGCAAGCCTGTGCATGTTTACTCAGAATTAAATGTGTTCAGTTCTTCCAGGTACTTGAGCGATAGTCGGGTCCTGCAACACTATGGAGCAGGTTTTTTGGGGGGGGGCAGAGCAGGCCGGAGAATTGACCAACCCCCCCCACCATTCCTCTTCTATTAGAAGAAGAATCCACTGAATCAAAAACCTCTTTGTGGGAGCAAAAGCACCAGTTGGATTCAACCCAATATGAGTTACTTGCTTCTGAATATACACTCATGGGCTTGCTCTCCACACTTTAGTATTCTCTAAATAACCCCTGACATTATCTCCCTTTCTTCCTTCACACCTTCTCCATCTCTATGTCGTGATAGCACCACACCAAACTGAAGTGAGTTCCTCTACGGTGCAGGCATGGCTAATGGCTCAAGAAGCCAACAACACTGGGTGTTATAGTTTATGTTGTTTGCCTGTCTCCCTCACAACATAACAGCACATTGTTAAGATTATAGCTTCGTATTTATTTCATAGCATAAGGTGTACAGAAGAAGAGCACATTCATGAATCGGCTTGGGTGTGCTTTCTACTCTGTGTGGTGGTATGTGCTCAGACAAATTTAAGTTTTTTAAAAAGTCTTCAGTATTTCATAACTTTGTATTTTTCAACATTTCCAAGTCTCTGCCATACCTAGAAGCTTCTTTATCTCTAGTTAGGCTGTTGCCAAATTGCTTCCATTTGTGTATTATTCATATGAGGCAAAAGCTTTTAAATGTGTTTGACAAGACAACTTCTTAAGCAAAGTCATTAAGATAACAGACCTCTGCAGGGAAGGAAGTTATTCAGATTATACACAAAACCTCTTGTGCATATATACTGGAAAGCGCCATTCCCTCCTTTCCCATCCTAGTTTGTCTCTCAAATTGCTTGCAGTGAAAAAAAATGTAACAAATCATCACTTTGCTACAAGTAATGGATGTTTCTGTCAATGTGCAAAAGCAAAACAGTTCTGCTCACAGAGTCATAAAACACTGAAAATGGGAAAGAAGCCCAAGGAATGATTTTTGCATTTTAAGCTGTAAGGTAATTTTTAGAGGCCTGAGATATTAAAAAGACAATTCCTTGTTTTTCATTCCCAAGAACAGCAATTCGTTTAAAATATTAACAAAAAACAGTCTGTGGTTTGTGATTTAGGGATTAACGAGCCATTAAGTGATAAGAATTTTATTTTATATTTTTACATTCCTCATACATTTCTGCATACATTGTTCTGTAGTTACATGTGCATATATACTCTGCATGCAGAAACCTAGCATCTATATATAGCATTTCTCTTTCTTTAATATATATAGAAAAAAACACATTAAGAAGTTTTGGTACACAACTAAAACTCTATATTCATATTTGCTTGGATTGTATGCTTTATTTATAAATAGCACATCAGAAAGGCATTTGCAATGCAGAATAATCCACTTTTCCTCCAGTCTGTAGTACAATTTCATTTAGAGGCTTTTATTTAGAGTCACTTGGGGCATCTGGCTAGCTAGCTATTCATGTTTTCCCTAAATAAACATATATGTGTTAAATCTATTGATAAGCTTCAGAATCAGCTACATACAAACGTCTCATTGTCACACAGAAGTCCCTATCTGCTGATTAGCTTGTAAGTGCTACCTATCAGATCAGTACATTAAATTAGAACAAAGGATGTCAGTAAGGAAGGATTGATTGAAGATGTGACCCTGAGAATAACTAATACATAGCAGTAGAACATTGGGAATAGGACATTAAGTGATTCTACCCTTGCACAATCAGTCAATCAGTCAGTCAGTCAATCAATCAATCAATCAATCAATCAATCAATCAATCAATCAATCAATGTAAATGGACAAGAATGCTTAATATTGTGGCCTCTGTACCCCCAAGCTGATATACCTCCATAGGTGTATTATAATATGCAATGACGTTATTGCTGTCTGAAGAGAACATGAATACAGTGTTCCTATTTTACAAGGTATGAGCTACATTGTTGTCCTACTTCTAACCACAACCAATAGCTATTATTTAAATGAATAGGAAATAGCTGTTGACTCTCAGGGCCTTTGTGTTTTTCATCCAGAACAAGGGGGAAGGAGCTCTGGCCCTCCAGAGGTTATTGGGCAACTGCCATAGTCTCTGATCTTCAGCCATGATGGCTACAGCTGATGGAAGTGAGAGTCCAACAATGTCTGAAGGGCTACAGGTTCCCCATCCCTAACCAAGAGGCTGATTGAATGGACAGTTTTTGTTCAATGTATATCAGCTTTCTGTAGATGAACGTACAAGCAGTCATGAGATATAAAATTACTATAATTTTTTTTCAGGGCAAATAAATCACAATTCTTAATCTGATAATGTGCTCCATATAGGTTTTGTAATCACCTTTTTCACAAGGCATAAAAGCTGCCATTTCCTAATCATTTAAAGGTTGGTATTTAGAAATCCCTGACCACTTGCTATGCTGAATGGGGCCGATAGGAGATGGAATCCAGCAACATCTGCAAGGGTACCATGTTGGCTGCTCCTGTTCTATATACAGGTTTTTACTTCTGTGCATAGCCCAACAGAATGTTTTTGGGGCGAATTCGCTTTTGACTCTGCCATATGCTGTCAGCAGCTCAGGCTATTTGACATTTCCTGATGGCTCAACAAGTCACTCAGAGAGAGTTTCAGGCATGTTCTTCATTGCTGTGATAGTAGGTGGCTTGGAGGGATGTTCTGGAAGCAGAGTCTGAGTGATGGCTAAAATCTCAAAGCAGCTATCTGCCAAGGCAGAAATAGGGTGACATCCTGGATTCCCAAACAAATAAGCGCTATTGTGACTCAACACTAATATGCAATTATAATCATCTTATGCAGGGATTGGTAGTATTCATCATGTTGTTAGTATTGTAAAATGGTACCATTGTAGATAGGAGTCACACAGCTTGGGGGCCTTGTACCTTCACTTATTGTTTTCCTTGTGTTATGAGACATTTTCAGCAACACTTGATTAAAACTGCCAATTTGTTGGGTATAAAGGGAATCTCTCGACACCACCAGGACTAATTATGTTGTCCTTGCCAAAGGGGTAGTTGAATAATTGCATGTGATTATTGCACAGCTATGGTGCTTTTCATGGCAGTAGCAATGGAAAGAAGATTGATTCCCTTTAATTACTCATTCAGAAACAACCCCCTTGAATCATTCCTCAAATGCAAGGAAGCATGTTCCTACATCTTTCTTCCAAAAGGCACCTGGACGCAGTGGGTTCCCTGTTGAGATAGCATTGTGGTCTCCATGTGTCTAGCCTAGATAGGAAGGTCTGCTTTGTAATTGATTGTGGGCCCTTTGTTCTTTAAGCAAAGTTCTAAGCTTCCTGTATAATCTCAGTAGGCACACTCACAAGTACAAAATAGAAAGCTCTAGTTTTTAGGACTTAATTCACTTTATCCAAAGAAGAAGAAGAAAAGGGGAGGTCAAACTGATTCGATACCATTTTAATATGTCCTTTTTTACATTGACAAACAAATTAATCTTGCACACTTCTTCATTGTAGTTTACATGGAGCAGCTCTCCCAAGCCTGGTGCCCTCCAGATATAGATGGACTACAACTCCAATCAGCCTTACCCAGCACGGCCAATTGTTAGGGATGATGAGAGTTGGAGTCCAAAAACATTATTGACAATAAGGGCTAGAACTTTGTTTCTTGCTACCAATATTTATTAAAGGAGGTCGGGGAGAGCATAGATAAGCTAAAAAAAATTTTTTTTTGCGTTGGTCTTCACAGCTGAATGTATAGGGCAGCTCTTCAGATGTTGTTGGACTACAATTCCCATCATCCATGACCACTGTTCATGCTGTTTAGGGCTGATCGAAGTTGTTGCCCAACAATATCTGGAGAGGACCCTGTTGGCTACATCAGGTATAGCGTGTCTGAACTAACTTCTTCAGGGAGGGAGTCTGAAAATATGAATTAAATAAAAAGAGACAAGAGATGAGACAAATAATCATAACATAAATTTGTAAAAGATTTCAGATATGAAATTGCTACTCTTCTAACAAAATTATGCAATTGAAATCACCCTCCATGCCAGAGGATGGAAAGTAGCCAATGAAACATCAATTTTTATAAATTGATTTCTTTGGGAGGGGTCAGGAAATTATAGGACTGTTAGCTTAATATTTGTGAGATAAATATAAGAAAGCATTGTTCAAGACATATTGTCAAACATATAGGACCAAGTCTCACTACAGATGAATCAGCATGGTTTCTGCAAAGGGAAGTCCTGCCTCACTAAACTTTTGAATCAGGGATAGGAAAACTTTTTCTGCCCAAGACCCTTCTGGGCAGTCATTCAGGGGCTGCATGCCAGCAGTTGACAGAGCCAGAGGCAAAATTGGGCAGAATAATAACTTTTTTTTTTTTTTACTTTTGTACAGCGGGTTAGTTTCTCCATCCAAACAAACAAAATACATTATCAGAGTTCAAGGACATACTCCAGCCAAGGGAAAACACTCAAGGAAGGTGTGGCTCAGGAGAGTGCATGGCCTGGAGAGAGTCCTGAGAACCAGATAGAGATGTTTGTGGTGTCACACTTGGATCCCTGGCCTGACCTAAGATTCCCCATCATTGTTTCAGATTGTCAACCATTAGGTGGATATAGGTTGCACGCTTGGACAAAGTCTCTTACTAAAGCCTTTTATTTCTTTTAAGCTGTTTTTAATTTGTTCTGTTTGTTTTAATCTGTTTTAAACTGTTTTCATAATGTACTTTATATTGTTGTAGGTCCCACCCTGGGGCCTACTGGTGAAGGATGGGTAATAAATTTCTTATTCCTATTGCTCATTAGTACATCTTGCAATTATGAGATAGGAGAATAGGTCCTCCTATGTACTGGTACAGGAAGCAGAGAGAAGAAATGGACAATTTTCACAATGGAAATAAGTAAGAAATGGGATTCCCAAGGATTTATATTGGGACTACTGTTGTTTAACTTGTTCATAAAATCTGGAGATAGTGGCAACGATGTAGTTCGGTACTTTTAAACTCTGGACTTAGTGGTCTTATGGGGTCTTCCTGTTTAGATGGTAAAGTTTATTACTACACTGTCTTCATAATGTGTAAATCAGCTCTGCTGCATTTGAAGGCCCTCTGGCTCATTCAGCTGAGTGGGCACCTGAATTTCTGACTTCAAGTCCTGCTGTCTCAGCACCATTGGTTAGGTGGGTGAATGAGTAGCCAAGTGTGTGGATGACACAGAATTATTCAATCCCACATGGGCTGAAAATTGCTCCAAAAGGCTATCTTCAAACTGGATGAAAACAAAACAAAATGGGAGGTCTGGTTCAATGTAAGTAAATGAAAAGTGAAATACATTGGAGCAAATGGCCATATCTATATCCCAAAAAGAACAAAATGATGTTGTCATAATGCATTTGCATATTTTTTTAAAAAGCGTGTACCACTCCTAATATTACAATAAGCATCACCACACTCTTGCGGGGAGAGACACTCTAATCTCTTTAACAACAAAAAGGTTTATTGCAGAGCATTGGTTACATTATCCCCATCAACAGCACCAGTTTTCCTTTGGTTTCAGGTTACACCTTCCCCTTAAGGTTGCCCTCGTTTGCGCTTCTTGACATTCTGTGGCATCCCATTTCCACTTCCCATCTCAGCCAAGAATCCTGGGAACTGTTGAGGGTGCTGGAAATTGTACCTGTGTGAGAGGTTTCCTAACAACTCTCAGCATCCTTAACAATCCCCAGGATTCTTTCACCAAAGCCATGACTGTTAAAGTGCTATAAGAGTGCCTTAAATGCAGGGTGTGCATGTGACCACTGTATCCTTTGCCCCTCTCTCCACCTTTGGATGCTTGTGAAACCCAGCATGCTGTAACATGTGTGCTTCTTTTCCATGAAGCCCAATCAGCAGCTTTTTGGCCCATTCTATCTGCTTCTCCTGAACCTGCTCAGGTTCCTCCTCTTCTGACCCTTTTCTTGATCCTGACCCTGTTTCCTGGGAAGCCATACAGTGGAACCTTGGCTCCACCCCCATCTCCATCTCTACCTGAAATTAACTCTTTCCTGCTTCCGTTTGGGTCTCTACTAGGTTCATTTGCCACTGGCCCTTCCTCCTCCTGTCCACTGATTTGCTCCTGTAGCTCTTGTGACTATCCCTATTAACCACATACATAATGAAAAATCTATGCAGAAAGAGCACAGTAAACTCCCACGCTAAATAAGGATACAATTGAGCAAGGCGTTGCCATGCACAATAGCCACGGAAACAAATGGGAACAATGCAATGGTGCCCTTCTGTAGTTTCCATTCATTTCAAAAGGGCTTAGGAGAACATCACAGTGGAATGTGCCTCAAATGTTTATTTTATTACGTGGACCAGCCACACAGATTTATAAGAAGTCAAACTAAATTGGCCCATTCCAGATACTTCTTTCCTTACAATTACAGACTCATGTGCCCAGATATTAGAGTTGGGCAGCCTAGTGCTTCCCCCCCCTTCCTGTGGAATAAAGAAAATAATGACCACTTCACTGATAACTGCAGATGCTGTGTTGAACTTGTTATTGGAAATGAATGCTTGACAATACCCATGTGATGCTAGAAAGAAAATAATGTGTTTCCTCTGCACAGATAGGCTTGCCAAATCATCTCTGTAGGAAACATATTTACTAGAAGGCAGTTCACAAAGGAGAAGCAGTCGTAAATGTAGATGTATACACTCCGCTGGAGTTTACGAAACTGATCTTCCTATTTTCTTCAAATGGCCACTGTTTTCTCTTAACTATATATTCATTCTTTAAAAAAAATCTATATGTATGAAACTAAAAGCAAAGAATAATACTCAAAGAGCTCAGTTCATTGGAAAAGTTCTCTTGCAAAAACTCAACAGGTTTCTTGTGCAGTTGTTGATGATTTCAAAGGGCCTATATAGGAAACTTCCCAGTTGATTGCAGCCAGTGGCTACTCACCCCCCCGGCTTTCTAAACATTTACAAAAGGCATGGGATACAAAAAGGATACTATAAAAGTAGTCTTGTAGGGATGAATAGAAATGTGGACAAAACTCCATCACATAAACTATTTTTGAAATATTTAATATTTTGTATTTCTATGCGTGTTAAGGTGCACAAAAGCAAAATCAATCTTGGGGTTGAACAGTGAAAATTGTGTTTGAGCCTAAGGCAGTTACCTCAGAATTTCCCATTCATTTATAATAATAATTTACCCAACTATTTAAAACTAGTGGCCAAACATACATATTGATTTCCAATTGATGGATATAATCTGGACTCTTAACAAAATGACAGAATTTTAAAAATCTCTCCACAGCCACCTTTATTATACATGGTATAGGCTAAACATTTTAATACCAGGTAAAATTTGCATTTCATCTCTTGGCCTGCTGTAAATGATTTAGGCTTCAGATCTCAGGATCATTTAATTTTAATTTGGGCTCAGTCTTGTACAATTTCTTGAGCATCCCCCCCCCCAAAAAAGGTACAGGGCTGGCATTTAGTGTGTGTGAAAAACATGTCAAAAATACAGAGTGCTTAAATTCACGGTTTGTGCACCTACAAAAAAGAGTCTTTGACCAGTGTCAAATTTAGGAGTCATGCCAATGAAACCTAATTGTAAATGTAAATAAAGCTTAATTGTTTATCATGCAGTTGTGGTTGAAAGATTCCTGTGCAATGCATGGCAGTCTCCTTTCAGGCTATGTAAAGCTTCACAACAACAAAATTCAAGACTGTTTGCTCTGATAAATGCCCTCATTGTTAATGAGCCAAACATGAAGAGCCCTTCAGGTGGAAGAACAAGAGTCAGCCTCCTGAGGCAGAGACAAAAGTAAAAGAAAATGCTGATTAAATAAAGCATGTGAGACTTACGTAATGTCATACTTGTGTGTACATTTTACTGCAAGCAAAAGATTTAATACATAAACTCAGGTTAAATTCACATAATTATATTTTCAGCCCCCAACCTTTTTCACTGCGAACTGACATTAAGGCCACATTCACACCAGACATTTATTCCACTATTATTCCACTTTAAACAGTCATGGCTTCCCCCAAAGAATCCTCGGAAGTGTAGTTTGTGAAGAGTGCTGAAAGCTGTTAGAAGACTCCTGTTCCCCTCACAGAGCTACAATTCTCAAGAGTTTTCTAGAAAGAGGAAACGACTGTTAAACCACTATGACAAACTGTAGATCTGTGAGGAGAATAGGGGTCTCCTAACAACTCTCAGCACCCTTCACAAACTACTCTTCTCGTGATTCTTTGGGGGGAAGCCATGACTGTTTAAACTGGAATAATAGTGAAATAAATGTCTGATGTGAATGTGGCCTTAGTTGAGTTTTTGAATTATCCTATGGAGATACCATAATGTAGGCTCATGTAGTCATACTTCTCTAGCCTTAGATCCTGATTCTGTATGCTGTTAATTAACAACAGCAGAAGAAGCTAGCCTGATGCGGCAAAACTGCAACAATGGTTGTGCTGTAATGGATTGCTTCTTAACAGGAGGGAGAGGCAGCAGGGAGGTTGGTGCAGTGCAGTTCTCCAGCAGAGCCAATCTTGCACTCCTGCTGGTGCACCCACACTGCCCCAACTGCTTCGCCCCTGTCCCTCCCAATAAGTGGCAGCAACACTGCTGCTGGAAAGCTAGTGCTGCAGTTCTTCACCACCATCAGGCAGCCCACTTCTGAACAGGCATATACTGCTATATGACAATCTGTTAGTTAAAAGCAAGCTTTACTCCTTGCCTTCTGCTCTGAGGCTGGTAAACAAGATGGTGGACAAGATGACCTACTTGCCAGAGGTTCTTGTATTGCTGACTTAGGACCAGGATATTGACCTATTGCCAGCAGAAATTTGTTGTAAAAATTTACTTGTTAGAGGGGCTGTAAACCCTGAAAATGGCCTTATGAATTCATCGTTGGGTTCCAGACCTAAATGCACTTGCTTGTATATGGATTGGATCCAAGGATTCCCTTCCTTTTGTAGAACGAACTTTATCCAAAAGAATGAGCAAAGTAGTACAAATCTTAATCCTGTTTCAAATCATGTTTCAGATTCAAAGCTCTTCATCAGGGATCTATAATGAGCATAAATGATTCACCCCTCCCACAGCAAACACAGAAAATAAGTATATATTCTTCTTGTTGTTGTTCTTAAATTTATATTAGAGGTGTGCGGTGGATCAGATGAATCCCAAATCCTGACCCAAAATGAGGTGTTTCATAGGGATTCTGGTGATTCAAGGATTCTAGGTTAGTCCAAGATGTAGCAGGATCTTTATGAGGTATTCTAAACTAGAGCAGGAACACCCTGAAGTACACTGTGTACCTTGTACTTTGTGGTGATTTGGATGCCAAAATTTGCTGGAGACAACTGTCTAATTAAAAGTGAAACTGTCTCCAATGTTACAATATATGGAAAACATCAAGGTGCGCTGAGGGCAGAGGGACAGAAATGTCCGGTTGGAGGAGGCGGAGGAAGAGCTGCATTGTGACTGATGGCTCTAACTTGCAATCAGAGGTAATGTTTTCACCTGGATTCACCAATCCCAGTGCTTTGGGGAAGGAATGTTGAATAGCTATGTTCTCATATGCTTCTTGTTCTGCAAGTTCTGTCTCTGAGAAGGATAAAGGTTCCAAGTCATTACATCACCAGTAGCATCTTCATATACCTGCACAGACAGCACCAGTCCCTTTTGCTTGCGGAAGAGGCAGAGTAAGAGAAGACAGGAAGGGAAAGAAGAGCAGAGAGAGAGAAGTCCCCCTGTCCCTCTCAAGCTCCCTACCCTCCACAAAGAAGCAGAAGCAACTTAGGCATGTGACTATGAAGGGTTTTGGGTGGGAGATGTATGGGTTTCCATAAGATGACAGTTTCCAATGCCTACAGCAGCCTACTCCAAATCAAAACACTTTGCTTCCTGCTCTGTGTGCAGGACCATTTAGGGACACCTATTGTTGTTGTTTATTGTTTAATACTAACAACAACAACAACAACAATTAACTATTTATTACCTGCCCTTCAACCAGAGGTCCCAGGGTGGGTTACAACAATTTAAAAATAAGCATTAAAACAATTAAAACAACATAAAATAACAAAATAGAGGGTATGTCTTAGTGTCAATGGCCAGGGTTAAGAGGCGCATCCAGCATTCACAGAAAACTGTACAGTGAAGTTGCCAGACACATCTCTGTGGGGAGGGAATTCCACAACAAAGGGGCTGCCATGGAGAATGCCCTCTCCCAGGCAACCACCACCCAAGCTTCTGAGGATGGCAGAACTAGCAAAAGGGCCCCCTCTGCTGATCTCAACACCTGAGAGGGCCTGTAGGGAAGGAGGTGGTCTTTCAGATATTTGGGACCAAAGCTTTTTAGGACTTTGTACACTAGCGTGAGCACCTTATATTTGACCTAGAAATGAAGTGGCAACCAAGGCATCTGTTTTAAAACAGGGGTTATATGAGTTCTAAAGAGAACCCCTTCCAGTAATCTGACTGGACCAGTAATCTGGCTGCATTTTTAAGTTTCCAAGTTGTCTGCAAGGGCAGCCCCACATAGAGCACTTTTCAATTACCCAATCTGGAAGTTATCGCAGCATGGAGTTCTATGGCCAAGTCTTCTCTGTGCAAAAGGGGCTGAAGCTGGCAAACCAGTTGGAGGCCACCTGAGCTCCACTGACAATGTTGGATTCAGGAGTACCCCCAAGCTACGGACCTGCCTCAAGCACTGGTCCATCACCTCAACTGCCTCCTCCAATTCAGATGGAACAGAGAGATGGAGTTGGGTGTCATCTGCATATTGATGCAAGTGGATATTCATATAGATGTTAAATAGCATGGGGGATAAAATGGAACCCTGTGGAACATCACAGGACAGCTTCCATGGTGCTGATCAGTAGCCTCCCATAACCAGTTTTGGGAAGCAGCCCTGGAGGTATGAGTGGAATCACTGAAGCACAGTGCCCCCAACCCCCTCTGAAATGCTCCAAAATGATACTATGGTCAACAGTATCAAAAGCTGCTGAGAGATCAAGGAAAGTGAGCAGGGTTGAACTCTCCTTATCTCTCTCCTGAGAGATGTTATCAACCAGGGTGACCAAGGCAGTTTCAGTGCCATGGCCAAGCATGAAGCCAGACTGGAATGGATCCAAAGTTGGACTGCCACCACCTTTTGGATCACCTTGTCCTAAAAGGGGATATATGCCACTGGGCGATAGTTGTTTAACACTTATGGGTCCAGGGAAGTCCTCTTAAGGAAGAGATGCAGCATGACCCACCCTCCTTCAAGGCTAGTCATGGGGTTCACATAGAATCATAGAGTTGCAAGGGGCTTATAAGGCTATCAAGTCCAATCCCCTGCTCAATGCAGGAATCCAAATTAAAGCATACCTGACAGGTGGCTGTCTGCCTCTTGAATGTCTCCAGTGTTGGACAGCCCACCACCTCCCTAGGTAATTGGTTTCATTATCATACTGCTCTAACAGTTAGGAAGTTTTTCCTGATGTTCAGTTGAAATCTGGCTTCCTATAATTTGAACTTATTATTCAGTGTCCTGCACTCTGGGATGATCGAGAAGAGATCCTGGCTCTCCTCTGTGTAGCAATCTTTCAAGTACTTGAAGAGTGCTATCATATCTACTGAGTCTTCTCAAGGTTAAACATGCCAATGTATCTCAGTCTGTCCTCATAGGGCTTTGTTTCCAGTCCCCTGATCATCTTTGTTGCCCTACTCTGAAACCGTTCCAGTTTGTCTGCATCCTTCTTAAAGTGTGGTGTCTAGAACTGGATGCAGTACTCAAGATGAGGTCTAACCAGTGCCAAATAGAGAGGAACCAATACTTCACGCGATTTGGAAACTATACTTCTGTTAATGCAGCCCAAAATAGCATCTTGGTTCTGTACCATTCTTAGTTCCTACTAGTCGACCAGTAGTTTTGTGCCACCATTTTAATTTTCCCAATTCTTTTTGCTATTTTTGGGCAACTTGTTTTCCCCTTTTGGAAAATGACTCTGTTACTAATGTTACGGAAGGATATTTAAAGGGTTAATGCCGCAGATTTTAAGAGGAAAACCTGGAGAGCACTGCCCACATTTGCTAGGCTTGCCTTAATATGGGTTAGACTGTCTTTACTTCCCTGTAGATATCTATGGTATTTAGCCTTTAAATGTTATACTCCCCTTTACCATTAAAAGCAGGAGAGAGAAAAACAATAGTGGCAGCGCTACAGAGGCTTCTAGCCTGGTACAAAGCAGACTCCCAATCCAGGAACTTGCTACCAAAACTGGGCTAGGGTGGAGGAGCAGGGACTAGAAGCCAGTGAGGGAAAACACATGAGGGAAGCAGGCAGAGGCAGACTAAGGGCTTATCCAAACGGAGCGGGATAATCCACGGTTTCCATATTTGGTTTGTTATCTGATAGTCCTCACTTTGCCTTTTAGTTCGCTCTTTCCCAATTAAAAAAACCCCCTTTTTGCACCCGCACCCGCAGCGGTAAGACCCCTACATTCTTTTTGCTTTTTCCAAGCTCCGCCTCTAAAACCTCCCCCTATCAACCAATTGGTCAGCAAAAAAATTACGTATGCTCCTCTCCCCCTTTGCAACGAAGCACAATATGGCTGTAAAGGAGTTCTCGCCTCGGAAGGCTGCTGGTCGGTTTCACACCTGCCTTCCCACAAGAATGAAATTGACAAAACTTTCCGGAGCAGGCTTGAAACTGACCAGAAGTCCTTTTCCTGTTTGCATTTGCAATATTACACTTAAACAAATGTATGCTTTTCTGCCTTTATTGATATTTAAGGAGATACACACGCTGGCAATTTTTATTTAATTTTATTTTTATTTAATTTAATTTATATACCGCCCTAAGCCCGAAGGCTCTCTGGGCGGTGTACATAAAAGGTAAAAGCAGGCACAATATATAAATACAATAAATACAATAACTCAAGAAACAAAAACACACAAACAATACGAAAACCAAACAATATCCAGAATACAACATAGTAATAAAATACTGTAAAAATACACTTTAAAATGCCTGGGAGTATAAAAAGGTTTTCACCTGGCGCCGAAAAGATAGCAGCGTCGGCGCCAGGTGCACCTCATCGGGGAGACCATTCCGCAGTTCAGGAGCCACAACCGAAAAGGCCCTATTTCTAGTCACCATCCTCCGAGCTTCTTGATGGGATGGTACTCGGAGGAGGGCCTTAGTTGTTGAGCGCAGTGTACGGGTAGTTTCATAGCAATGCACTTAGTTCTCCAAAAAAGCAAGAAATGTGTCACCCCCCCTCCTTCTCCCTTTCCTTCCCACAGAGAATGAAATTGACAAAGCTTTCTGGAGCAGGCTTGAAACCGACCAGAAGCCTTTTTCTTGTTTGCATTTGCGATATTACACTTAAACGAATGTATGCTTTTTTGATTTGAAGCAAAAAACCCAGCAAGTACAATGAAATTGACAAGGCTTTCAGAGGCAGGCTGAAACCGACCACCCCCCCTTTCTCACTTGCTGTGCATTGCAGATCTCACCCAGAGTGGCTGCCCAGTTTGCAGGCTGGCAAAAAATAAAATGCATCTGCGCAGTAGTTGCAGACCCCCCCAACACCCCACCATTGCGATGATTGGTTCAATTTTCCCGGGCTTATTCTCGCACATGCGCAAAAGTGCAGATACGTGATTGGCTGGAATGAGGAGAAGGGGCAAGGGGAAATGCCCAAGAACCGCCCATCAGCTGTAAAGTCCACGGTATTGCATCCTAACTCCTGAAGGCACAGCGGATAATTCCCGATCTTAAACAGCAAATCGCATTTTTGCCGGTATTGCAAGGAGCAGATTTAACCCGTGAAAATGCGTAACAGCGCGAGACGTCATTTGGACGACCGAAAAATAATGAACACACATAGCGGGCGTGTCACACATTTTGCAGTCGTCTGGATGAGCCCTAAGATAAAGTTTCAGACTTTCCCAAGCTTGCCAGGGATGGACAGGAGGAGACGGGGAAGGGAGTGGTAAAATGAAAGCTGCAAAGGTTGCTGTTCTCCAAATAACAGAAAGCACTCACCAATACTAAGGACAGAGGAAGGAGAAAGGAAAAACACTGAATAAAGTACAAAAATGAAGTTGAAAAACAGCTAGCAAAAAGGCAACTGGTGTCACAGAAAAGCCACTAGAGTTCGTGGCCAGCATGTTCGCATGCAAACTATTGAAAAAAACGGTTTTAAATCTGAACTGGGCAAAATTTTCACCCATTTCTATTCAAGGTAAATGGTACCTCCACCTCCTCCAGGAAAGCTTTAATATCCATTAATACTTATGTAATACCCACTCCAAAACTATAAATATTACCTCTTCAGTACTGTTGCATTCACTTTCCCACACCTATGAGAAAGAACATTGGTCCCAGGCTAGGTCTGAAGGCACATGAGGGCAGCACAGGGTCAGGTCTGGTCAGTGTCTGGATGGGAGACCGCCTGAGAACCATATGTAAGCCGCCTTGGGTTTCTATCATGAAAAGAAAGGCACAGTATAAATGTAATAAATAAATAAAATAAATAAGTAAATAAAAACATATGCTTATGATTCAAAAACAGCAATTGGATGGTCAAACACTGATGACACTGGAAGTTTATATTATATTTCTATTATTTTTATGCAATTTATATTGTATGTAGTATATATTATATATAGTTTTCACAATGTACTACCTTAAGAAAAACACCTATTCGGTGATTGTGAAGGAATTGGACTTTACTAAACAGGACTGTTTGTATGGACTCTGCTTTTATAGGTTGTTGGGAATTATATGAGAATATATATCTTGTCTGTTATTTTGGGGATTATAGGGTTAACCTGCTATACGTGACCTACCATGGGGTTCAAATGAGAAGTCAGTAGAACATACACTGTGTATGTGAAGATGGTATGCTTTTTGTCTGAGGATGGGAAAATTAAAGCCTGCTTGTAACATAAAAAAAATGTAAATGTACTGCCTTCAAGTCGATTCCGATTCAAGGGTTTTCATGAGGCTGAGAGGTAGTGACTGGCCCAAGGTCACCCAGTGAGCTTCATGGCTGTGTGGGGATTCAAACCCTGGTCTCCCAGGTCGTAGTCCAACTCCTTAACCACATGGCCTCCAATATTTCCTGCTGACTAAATTCTGGTGGGTGGAGGCTATGATTGGCAGGAGTTGGGTAAACAGAGATTATATCTACAGGTAGACAGTCTGGAGGCAAGGTGTTCAAAGGCAGAACTCTGCATGGTAAGAAGGAGGGCAGGCTGCAACTCTTGAGAAGATTCTATAGAGAATGGTATGGTGAGGGCCTGTTTAATTTCAGGGAAAGTGGGTGGCTATTTAATCTACTTAATTTTGTTAGTTTTGTTGCATTAGTCATTACACTGCATTTCTGTAACATTTTGCATATAATAGCTTTTTCTCAAAAGTCCATATTTTCTTGTCTTAGTAAACTTTATATCTTGTTCATAAGCCTGTTGTACCCTTTTTTTATTTTGACACCCCCACACCTAGAAGCCATAAAACTAAGCTACCTTTGGAGGCTGATTGATAAAGGGCTGCCTTGAAGAAAATCCCCCTCCTTTATCTGGTGGCAGCAACAGTGGGCTGAGCAGAGGGGTACAACTCTGTGTTAGCTGGTAACTCTCTTCCCTCAGATGGCACAGGACCAGGATAGCTGGGGTGCTGTCATAAACATAATGACCAGATACTACATAATAGTACTGTACCAAAACTTGTCCTCCAGTTTCTTACAAAATTTCTTCCTCTGTGAAAGAGGCTTCCATTTTTCAGCCTTACTGACAGGGCAGTATAGACTTTCTTTATAACTTCTTTTTAATTTTGGTAGGTGCAGGTTTGTGTTTACCTTATTGTTAGCAGGTGGCCATGGGTAGTGTGGGTGTTTTTCTTTCCAGTTAACATTGTTCCAGCACTTTGGAGCTTTCTAGGTTATCTACATTTCCTGATTTAAAGAAAGTGGGTGTGGGGCATAAGCCCATTAGTGCTTCAGAGATGGGGAGAGTATTTTACATGTTTATGCGTGGCAGTGATTTGTAACATTGTTGAGTGTGAGTGGTTTTTGTATGAGTGGTTGGTTAATAGAGATAATGTTTGAGGGAGTGAATGATTGTAGTGGTTGTATGAAATGGATGGTGTGAAATTGGGTGGTTTTATGAATATGTGTTATATTGGTTGTAATTTTATGTACTGCTTTGTAATGCTGTCTGATTTCATTTATACTGTGCCATATCTATACTGTATATGGATATTGTTCATGTATTTTGTTATATAAATTTAACATGGCTTTTATTGTACTTATTGTGTTTATACGTATGTACTATTTTGTAAACTGCTTTGAGATCTGTCAGATAGCAAGTGGTCTATAAATAGAAATAAATGAAATGAATAATAAAAAAGCTGCATGGGAGTTACCTGACAATGTCTTCCCTGAGCTTAAAGCATGGGAAGCTGGGGAGGCTATCTGTTGCATTCATAATCTGAGGCCCTTCTACATGTGCCCTCTCAAAGGGAGGTATGGAGGGTAGCAACCAGAGCTTGGAAGATTACTTTTAAAAAGTAATAAATTACAGTTACAATTACTTGGCCCAAAAAAGTAGTAATTACCGTTACAATTGCTCTGAAAGTAACTGATTACTTTACTTTTTCTCAAAAGTAATCACTACAATTACATTTCAGTTACTTTTTTAAAAAGACTCCTACAAGGTGCTGGCCTTGGCTGCTGCACATCTAAGAAGCCTAAAACAATATTAAAAATAAACACACACACACAGGGGGTAGTAGAATAAAAAAATTTATCCATAAGATTAACATAATGGCATAACAGAATCTCACATCTCCCCAAGCAATGAAGATACCCCAACTCTTGAAATCAAATTTTACACTTGAAATGCTTTTATAATATGTTTCTGTTATGTCTCAAAAGAACAAGATGCTCAAAGAGCATGTCAGACAAGGAATGTCTTTTTACAGTCATTACGTTGCCACCAGTACTGAACAGGCGTTCTACTGCGGCGCTTGAAGGCATGCCTGTGTTGTGCTGCAAAAAACACCGCAGCACACGTGGAAAGCCATGGAGTGATGACACTTCCCTGCTGGGAGACCTCAGGTACCTCACCAGTTCCTCCTCAGCAGTGTCCACTGCTGACTTCTTGCCCTGGGACAGAAAGTTAAAGAAGTCATCTACTAAGTCATCTCCTTCTTGGTCTTTATCTGAAGACTGATCACTGTCCTCATTAAGTACACCCATCTTTATTTCAGCTTTCAACAAGGCTTCCATTGTGTATCTAAGAAAGAGAGAGGATATGTTAACACATATATGTTAGGAAACCATCATCTGCTCTTCATTTCCTGATGCTTGTCATGTCCCCTGGTTCAGGGTCCAGCCTGAGCCTGTGGATGATGACATGGAAGGTAGGAAGGTGACCAAGTCACCATACTCATGGGGCAGCACAGCAGACCCTTAAGGATTACCTGCAGCAACCCAAGGTTGTGATGAGGAGCCCCAGGAAGAAAAGGCCCAGCCCCTGCCTACCACCTTAAGCCCTCTGTTGCCTCCCTTGAGACAACATTTCCCTTGGAGTAATCCACCCAAAGGGCTTCCCTAATGTTCTTACTTGTTGGTATGGGTGGTGGCCTGACACGATTCCAGCCAATCTAGTTTGAAGCGAGGGTGTAGGCAGGCTGCCAGAAGAAGCCTCTTGTCCTCCCAGATAGCTGCAAACCGCTTTCTTAGGGCTTTGCGCACACCTCTCAGCAGCTGAAAACAGTATGTGTACCTCTCAGGTTTGTTTTCCAGTCCTTCTAACTTGCGGTCCAGATTGCAGAGCGTTGGTAGCAAATACCCCATGAACATGCCGTTCTCCCGTTGCAGGATATCTAGGGACTGGGCTAGTGGCTCCATAATCTCTGTGTATTCCTGTACCACTTCAATCTCAGCAGCTGTGATCCTGGAAAAGGAGCAGCGGTCCATTATGGCATGCATTTTTAGTGGCACAGTTGACAGGAGCTCATGTAGTTGCTTCAACGCATCAAAGGTGGAATTCCACCTGGTCTTATTTTGTACCTTCAGATACACACCACATTGCGCACGGATATACTCAGCAATCTGGGCTGACTGGTTCTGCTTGGACCACAACTTGCTGCACTTTCCCATCAAGGAATGAAACTGTTTCTTGAAAGGACCAAGAAGACTACTTTTGGAGGAGTCAGAAAGCATGGCCTCTATGTCTTGTGTTGCCACAAGGTTGAGGGTGTGGCTAGCACATCTCTGGTGTGGTGGTAAAACAAAATCCTCTCCTGAGTCTGCAGCTTCTTCCTCTGCCTCAGGTCCTATGTCCAGGATCTCACAGATAGGCACAAACTTCACCTCAGCCTCCTCCTCCTCCTGGTTATCACCATCATCGTCACTGGTGCCTGCAGCTTCCACTGGTTCTTTGGCCATGAAAACTCTGAACGCTTTCACAAAGTTGGAGCCATTGTCTGTAGTAGTGCACATAACTTTGTTGTGGATCCTGTACTGCACATGTACATCATGCAGTGCTTTTGAAAGGACATCGTATGTATGGTGCCCCTTCACGCTTACAAGCCAAGGCCCCAACCTCACGTTTCAGGGTAGTTGGGTTGATCCAGTGGGCTGTTACCCCAAAGTAACTCTTCTTGCCATTGGTCCAACAATCTGCAGTGGTTGCTATATATGCCACAGCACCCATTCGGTTTGCAAGAGTTTATCTCATGTGGCATGCTCTCTTCTCAATTCTGTCTCTCAGAGTCTTGGCACATATGATGGTGAGATCTTTGGGGAGTCCAATGCGAACCAGATTAATGAATGATGGTTTGTCCACAGTCTGAAGTGGTAATGTCTCCTCTACAATGAAATCAATGATTCTCCTGTCGAGATTGCTCTGGGTGACAGGCTCCCTGCCAGATCCCCACCTCTCAAGGGTTGTCTGCTGCTGCTTCAGCATTTTGGGAGGAGGGATGCCATACATTGGTTCAGGAAGGCCACGTCTCCTTGCCTTTATTGCTTCTTCAATTGCTCTCAGCTTCTCAGGGTGTGCCCTCTGAGGAAGAAGAACAAAGCATGAATCCAAGAAAAAATGGAAGAGGAACTTCACAATTTAAACATAAATAGACAATGGACACTCTTTGAGGACCAGCATGACAAAGGCTTACCTCAAAATGTTTCTTCACGTTGGATGAGGAGGAAACAGCTGATCTCAGATTTTTGATCCTTGGAAGGCAGTAATTGCATCGTACAACAACATTTTTCCCACTCTGGCTCACAAATGTACAAGCTTTCTCAAAGCCAAATCATGGTACTTGCTGTTCTGCAGATGTGGCTGTGGGCAACTGGCACTGCTTCATGCCCTCCTCCTCCTCATGCACAGGGCCTCCTTTCTGAACCTCACTTTCTAGTTTTGCCTCCTCAGGATCAACAAGCTGTGACTCAAGTGGCCGCACTAACTGACTGCTGCTCTCAGCAGCAAAACCTGCAACAGGCGTCTCTGTAATAAACAAGAGATAATGCTCCTATATGGGTGAACTTCAGCTGTGATGTGCCCCCATCTCTTCCCCATGCTGCAAGATCCCCCAGTCAGAGTGGAAGTAAGCAGGTCGATAGCACAATTAAAAGAGATCCTATTTGCATCATTTTTGCTCACTGAATAACCCTGCCTGGGCCAGTCTAACCTACTATCTCACAGGGTTGTTGTGAGAACAAAATGAGACTAGGGTTCAAATCCCCACATAGCCATGAAGCTCACTGGGTGACCTTGGGCAGTCACTGCCTCTCAGCCTCATGAAAACCCTATTCATAGGGTCACCATAAGTTGGAATCAACTTGAAGGCGGTACATATATTTTTTATTTTGAATATGATGATTATGATAATAAATATGCAGCATTTCAAATTAATTCTGTATGAGAAGCATTCCATGCCAAGCTTGGAAAACCAAGGATGAGGTATAAAATGTAGACAAAAATACTTTTGACAAAATGCTGTTTATCTTTTATATCTATATCTATAATTAGCAATACAGCTGAATGATGTATGTAAAGTATTTTTTCTTTCCCTTTTCTTTTTTATTAGTATTTTAGTACTACTGCTAAAGTTCTGATGAAAGAATAAAGCATTCATTAGCCAAATTCAAATGATTAGAACACATCACATAAATTCCACTGAAGTTGGAGTTTTTGCCATAGAAAATGAAAAAAACCATATAACCTATGATAGCCCAATAGACAATCAGAACTAATATAAAACCCTATAGCTTCTCATTTGCAAATCTTGCAAGATCTAAGGTAACTCTAGATCATGTGAGTTCAGGTGATGCATGTTATGTACATTTGTATAGATATTAGCAGAGATTGTCAACAGTCTGTCTCTCTCTGGGACTGGGAATCTCTCTCTTTCTCACAGAACATGAGTTTGAGAGCTGGGGGACTGAGAGGAGGAGCTGCAAGGACCCTACTTCTCACCTCATCTCTGCCAAGAACAAAAAAATCAGCCTTAAGCCATTTATTATATGCCTAATGATTTTTTATTTTTATTATTATTATTATTATTACTGAGACAGTTTTTGTCCCACATACAATTCAGTCTTGTGATTAAACAGGACAAAAATACAAATAAAAAGAAAGATGGAGTTCAAATAAATATACAATAAAAAGCTAGCCGGCATTTTAAAAGGCAGGAGTGCTCTGTCTGGATAAATACAGCACAGTATGCATGGGAACAAGGGGGAGAGTTCAAAAAGGGGGGGAAGGAAGAGAAGTAGGCCAGAGCTTGGAAAAGTTACTTTTTTGAACTACAGCTCCCATCAGCCTAATCCAGTGGCCATGTTGCCTAGGGCTGATGGGAGTTGTAGTTCAAAAAAGTAACTTTTCCAAGCTCTGAGTAGGCCGAAGTTTCAGAAGTGCCTTGTGATTGATGGAGGGGGCGGCAACGAGGCAAGGAGAGGCAGTGGGGGGCAGAAGGGGCCGCGGGGGGCACACACACACACACACACACAAATCATCGTCACTCACCTCCACAGCTCTTCGCCATTCTGCTGCTGCCTTCTCCTCCGTTGTCCTTGCCCTGGCTTTTTCCTCTGGCGTCCATTTTTTCCCCTCAGACGCTAGCAGGCCCTGCCTATTCACCTCTTCCCTCGTGCCTCCTAACACAGATCACGAGGGAAGAGACAGTCTGCGCAGAGGTCCAATCAGTGTGAGGCACATGTCTTGTGTTAACCAATCACAGCCAGGAGCTGACTTCCCCTTGTTCCCGCCCCAAGTAACGTCCAACCTAACGTGGAAACGTTAAAGTTGCAGCTGAAAAGTAGGGAAATTACTAGTCGTTCCATTACTTGCCAAATGTAATGGAATTACCCACTCATTATTTAAAATTATAACGAATTACAAGTAACTCGTTAAAAATAACGAGTTACTTCCAAGCTCTGGTAGCAACGTGGGAATGGGCCTTCTCAGTGGTGGCTTTTGTTTGTGGAATACTCTCCCCAGGGACTGTCTGTTTTTAAGTGCCAGGCAAAAACATTTTTATTTATCCAGAGTTTTGGTCTTAATTTGGAGAATACTTAGGTATGGTTGTGTGGCCTCTTTTTGTGCTCATTTTTTTAGTGGGATAGGCTGGATAGGATCTGCCCTTTTATATATATTTATGGATGAGCATTTTAGATATATTTTATGCTTGTTTTATACTTGGTATATATATATATAAAAGCAGGGACCTGTTCTTATTATAGTGGACTTGTTCATTTGCTGATAAAATTGGTTTAATAGTATCAATTAATAGAATTACCCAGATGCAATTTTCTTGATCTTTTAATTTTTTAAGGACATATACTTAAACTTATAAATAACAAGTATTATGTTATAAAGTGACACTAGCTAGAATTCTTTATTTTAGGATTTAGAGAGGAAGAAACATTGAAGAATAGTAAAATATACATTAATATGCAATTATGGCTAAATTAGTGCATCTAAGAATCAAGTGAGGAAAACAAAAATACAGTTGTTTTATTGAAAATTGGCATTATTTGTGAAATATTAGAATAACAAAGTACACGCTTCAATATTAATCATGCACTGAATATTTTATAGAGTAACACTGACATGTTCATTGATCAAGGAAATATTTCTATATAACATGTTTGTAATTATTTGCAAAAGCATCATTAACCTATTTATCTGCTATTTATCTGCAATGAAATTGCATTGTAATAAGAATCATAAAATCAAATGTAAACTGAAACCAGTCAGTAGTACACCAACCTTAGCCATTGTTCTTCAACCAGGTAATGCTTGGATTTGCTGAGATCGTATCAATTTGAGAAATGTCTTAAAATATAGCCTGCTGTCAGTTCTGGCTCTGCACTTTGCTATGTCACAGAGCCCTACAATCAAATTCTATCTATCTATCTATCTAGGTGCTTTGTACGCATCCTTCATTATCACAGAACATGCACAGTGTGCTTGTTATAGCCTGTAGCTTCCAGTAGCAGTCATAAGGTAGCTATTTGATTTAGTTGTGCTTGCATGGAAGAAAAAAAATAGATCTTGTATTAAGAACCTGCAAAGGGCTTACCAGTGTCAATCTTTCCCCCACTCTTTCCCTTTCAACTACATTACTGTTTCCCTGTAACACAGGAGTACAACAGTTATGACATTGGGAAGCAGAATCAACCAAGAAAGAAGCTACCACTTGGGATAGAACTAAAAATGCTGCAATCACACACTTGTAATTTATTTTGCAGTGGAAATAAAAGGTCGCTTACTTGAATTTTTTCTCCACCTTCCTGAATTACAGTCACTCATCTTGGCCTATTTAGTGTAGAAGTGAAGCAGGGAAAGGTGTTGATATCTCTTTCCATGTACTAACAATGCAATCCAATGCATATCTACTCAGAAGTAAGCTCTATTGAGTTCAATGGGACTTACTCCCCGGTAAGTGTGTATTGGATTGCAGCTTAAATGTATGCAAAAACAATAAGAAAACTTCTGTGTCCCTTGGAACTGGCACAGATCCATTCCATTGCATTGTGGATGCAAGATCAGATTTCTTGAAATTCTGATTGGCAAAGAGAGGTCACAAAATGCCAAGGGGATTGTACATTATATAGGCTTTTTGTTGTTGTGCTCTTCAAAGGCGTGGCTCTGCTGACGGACATATAAATGGTTTACATTTTTTCCCAATCATTGTCAGAAATAATATAACTCAATCTACTCAATAACTTATAGCATTATCAGGATAAAAAAAAGTAACTCTCAGAACAGATTGATGAAGATTATTTAAGGACCTCAGAGCTGATCTCAAGGAACCCCTTCTACTTCAAGAATGCTACATTTTTTTGTGCAGATCGACTAAGCAATATATTGTTGATAGAAAGATATGGTTATTGCTGCATCGAGTAGGGTCATTTTATTTTGGAGTTCTAGGCTGGAATGTGGTTGCACAAGAAGCAAAGGGACCTATTGGATTATGCCCGTGACAAGTGATTAGCAGCACATTCCTTCCTATCCAAATGTGCACCACATAATGACTGGGTTTAGTTTTTATTATATCTTTTTACTTTATTAAATACAAGCCATCTTCAGGCATTACAATAAAGAGGAAACACATGGGAGGGCAGCAGGGACAAGAATGGTAGCTCCACTCCCCCACCCCATGTGGAGGCTCCCTGGGCATTTTAGAACCCTGACCCTCCAGGGTTCTAAATTGTGAGAGGAGCCTCCACAAGCACAGGAGGCTTCAGACAGTTTCCTGCTATGAGTTGGTGGGTGACAGGAACAGCAATGGGTATGTGTGTGGAGTTTGCATTCTCATCTCTGATGCCCCATCAAGGATCCCAAGGGCCCTCAGCCTCGCTTCATGTACGCACAGCCTTCCTTAACTCTTTGCTGCTACCTTTTAAACCCTCCAACTCTTATGTATGGAAGGCTTTAGGCATGAGATGGACACCAAAACTAAGAGACAGGATAAATCTTAAACTATGTTTGTAGGTTTATTAAAGGGATGCTATTTCCAAAAGGAAATACTGATACTTATTTTGGGATTTTACAGGTGCCTGCTGACAGGCTTTAAAGACACCTGACATCAGCCTCTAAGTGGCTCTACCATCAGGCCAATTTCCCTAAATCTTCACCCCAGCCAATTATTCCCACAACCCAGTCCAGCTGCTGGGGCCAATCTGTCTCTGCACCCCAAAGCTCGTCTGCTTGCTCTCCCAGCTCCTTGGACAGTTTAGCCAGAGTTATACAGTAGGGCCTTGCTTTACAATGTTCTGCTAATGCAGCGGTTGTCAATTGAAGAAAGGCCCCGCTCTTACAGCGCTTGTTCTGCTTTTACGGTGTTTTTTTTGCCGTCAGGCGCCATTTTGGTCAATGTTAGTCAATGGTTTTTGCTTTACAGCAGGGATCCAGAATGTAACTCGCTGTATGAGTGGGGTCCTACTGTAACACCACTTGTGTCACTTCCCCTGGCAAGACTTTTCTACAGGGCAGCCTCTCAGACCACCTCAGTCACTGGCTCCCTTCTGATCTTCACACACCACTATTAACAACACCTGGATATTAATAGATGGGCCTCAGCTCTTCCCTCAGCTGTCCTCATCAACCTGCTCCCCACTCTCATTATCATCAACTCCAGCTGCTCTCCCTAATGGACAGTCAACTCCCAACTGCCTGGAACCTACAGCCGATCAGAAAGAATTTACCTTTTCCAGTCCCCATCTACTAGAATCTTAAAGGATCGTCAGCATTGCCAACAAGAAATTTTGTTCCCACAAGACCCACACCCCAAATCCATCAAAATCTGACCTTAACTCACTATACACTGTGTCTGATAACATTTTTGCATTATTGTGAAACGCTGTTATGAGGAATTGCTTAACAAGGCAGATAACAGAATTTAAAAGTTTCAAAACTGCTTTGTGTGGAACTGCACATATAAATATGTGTATGTGTGTCTTTTAGATCTGAGAGAAGTATGGAAGTTTTGCATTCCTGGTGTTTTTAGGTTTAAAAAATGCTCTCTGTGTTTGGCTATTCTGAGGACAGCATGCTGGACTAGCTGGGCCTTTGGCCTGATCCAGCAGGCTCTTCCTGTGATAAAAAGATGTTATGTTTATACAACGGATGCCCATTGTGGAATCACCTTATTAAATACAAACTAAGGTTCCTTATTGGTGAGGCAGGTGCACTCTGTGCATGCTCATGCCATTTATTTTTGAGGCTTATAGTTCCTAATCATCATGTCTCCTCTGCTCAAGTCTTTGGGAGCCGGCTGTGGTTTGTGAGGAGTTGATGGTGTTTAGCAGAGCCTGGAAAAGTTACTTTTTTGAACTACAACTGCCATCAGCCCCAGCCAGCATGGCCACTGGATTGGGCTGATGGGAGTTGTAGTTCAAAAAAGTAACTTTTCCAAGCTCTGGTGTTTAGGCTGCATCACACTTTGGGTACAATATTGCCTGCACGTTTTCCTTCTTAGTAAGCCATTTGGCAAGAACCTTCTCGTCTTTATACCTTTAAAAAACAAGCATCTGGACACTTGACTTAAAAATCCTCCTCTCCGTCACTGGCTCATTGTGTGGGGTTGGGCTGTGGCATCCTTTCAATCAAAGAGGTAGCAAACTAGCCATTGCTTATAGCAGAAGTGAAACAATAGTCAAGTAGCACTTTAGAGACTGTACACTGGAACAGAAATGCAAACAATGAAAAATATAAGGAAATGTTTGAAAGTAGAAAATGTTTTAAAAGACTAGATTTTGGATAGACAGTTTCATAAAATACATAATATAGAAAATAATAATGAAACTGAAGTATTTGTAAAAACCACCAGATTATCACCATAAAATGTTTGACATCCACTAGATTTCCTGCTAGCCACTAGACAGGAAAATTCACAACCAGACGTGTGCCTAAAAACACTAATTTAGTGGGAAAATCACTAAATTGGCAACAGTGGTGATTGTGTCCCTCTCCTCTCAGAACCTGTCTCCAAGCAACCACTGCTGAAGCAGGCTTGTCACAATGTAACAACACAGTAGTCACAGAGATCATATAACATTTTTTAAAAACACAAACACATATGTAGCATTTATCCACACTCCCCCTCATGTATTTCTTTAACTCTTTATTACAATGCCAGAAGAAGGTTATGGATTACTTTCACAGTGCACCACTAATGCATATGAGTGTACACAGAGTAGATCTTTAGAAAGTAAAAGCCAAGTGCAAATGCTCGTTAAGGCTACCACTTCTATCCCTCCAAACTAAGCAATTTTTTTGGATAGGGGTGTCCATTTGTGTTGTAACCAGTCCAAACTGATAACGGTTGGGAACTATTTGTTTCATAATGCTAGACTGGCTTGCGAGTTCTAAATTGTCACATTTTCATTTCTATTCTCATTCATTTTATGCACAATTCATCTGCTTCTGCCTTTTCCTAGCATCCATATCACTCAGATGGAGGCTATGGGGAGAGCAGTATTTAGTTAGCTATTAAATTTCTGTTCCACTTTCCTCCTAAAGAAGCAAACAAAACAATAACAAAACAATTTTTTAAAAAAAGCATTTTAGAAGATTTGAAAACAAACAGGCTCATCTCTAAATTTCAGTGTTGTGTGGAACCGTTAACTAAGTCTATTTTTAGTCAAGTCCTGGACACCAATTGCTGCTATCACAAAACAAATTAAAATCAAGCACAAGGGACAGCTTAAAGCTCTAGGGACCAGTGGTTAAGCCCAGTGATGCTCCTGAGTCTTGGGAGAAAGAAGCCAAGAAGTTGTGCCAGCCTCCTTGGCCTACCCTGGGCACTGTGCCTACCAGTGGGTGCCTTCCTTCGTGGCTTTTTTCCCCATCCTTTGCCCACCTTTCCTATCTGTTGATATTTCTTAAAAAGAAACAAAGAGCCCTTTGGTAGGCATTTTGCTGCCCTCTCCCTCAATCCTGGAGCTGCGATGCAGCTGTTGAAACCAACAACATCGCAATGCTAAGGGCTGGCTTAAGGAGTCACTTGTGCTTCCACCAAAGTGCAGTTGCATGGGTGATTTCCAACTAAATCACACTCTGAGCAGACTTGTTGAAATCAATGGCCTGAAGTTACTTAAGCCTACTGATTTCAGTGGGCCTACCTCTGAGTATGATCAAAGTTGGCTAAGACCCTATATGTGGCAAATTTGAATAAGTGTGAATTTAAAAGGATGGCTGTGTTTCAGTTCTATTGTTTTGGAAAATGTGAATTTGATATATTTGGCTTGAAATGAGAACTGAATCAAATTTCTCACCCAGAGAGAGAGAGACAGAGACAGGGGGGGGGCTTTTGCCAGCTAGTTGCCCATACCAGGCCGGCCCCAGGCATGCCGGGGCCCAGGCACCTACACGCACACACACTCCGCCTACCTACCAGGTGGGCAGAGGAGTGGAACAGCAGGTGGGCGAGGGGGTGGGACAGCGAGTGAGCGAGCAAGTGGGGGCAGGCGAGCGTGATGGCGGATGAGCAAGTGAGCGGGGGTGGGGGGAGGGTGAGTGAGTGGGGGGCAGTGGGAGGGCAAGCAAGCAGGGGAGAGGGTGAGCAAGCAATCAGGCAGGGGAGGGTGAGGGAGGGAGTGGGTGAGGGTGGAAGGCGAGTGGGCAGGCATGAGGGAGAGCGAGAAAGGTGTGGGTGGGCCGGCGAGTGGGCGGGCAGCTCCCCCCTGTGATCCGTGGCAGGAAGCCTGCCGCAAAAGGGGAGCGCTACTCCACCACCATAATGAGGGGCCCCTCAGGGGCTCCTGTGGGCCACGGGGCCCTTGGCCAGGGCCCCACCTGCACCCTTTGGAGCCGGCCCTGTGCCCGTATAGTGCTGAATGCTAAAAAGAGGACATTCACTTATCAAAAGTATATCCCTTTCCTACTGGCTACTACAGTAAAAACAAATAAACAAACTGGATCACTTTTTATGAAAGTCCAACTACAAAAAAAACAAAAAAAACCCTCGGTTTTTTTCAGACTATCTGGCAGGACTTCTGTGTTTTGTGTCCTTCATATGAAAAAGTAAATTCAGAAGGAGGAAAAAATCCTACATGTGGAAGACACACACATCTATCTTCTCTGCCCTTCCTACTCCCCACTGCAAAAAGCTCTTTTTCTTTCCTCTTATCTTCATCCTCCCCTTATTGTGTCTGGTCAGTTTTCTCTCAAAATAAATTTTCTTGATGGGAATGCGAGCTTGTGAGACAAATATTTTCTTTGGGCTATCATATAGTCACTATATTATTAATACAAACAAAATGGAAAATAAATCCTGATGTATAACTTGTGCTAAACAGCAGCGTAATAGCACTAAACTATGATGTATAACTGAGACATACACTGCTCTACACATAATCTTATGCTACACAGTTACTTAGCAAAATATGCATGTTCAAGCTGGCTGGTGGCTAAATGTTGCCATAATTTGTTTGGTTTCTCAAAGTTAGGGGGAAAATAGTCTAAGGAAGTAGCGAATACCTATGTCCCTAGGTTACATTTGGGGTTGGGGTTCTCACTTTGAGGAATCAAGACCACTAACAATACTTTAAAACAAAACAAAATATAAACTCCATTAAAAAAGAGATAACAAGCTCAACCCACACATGGCTTTATTAATCCTGATTGCTCAAAGGTAGCTTTCCTGTAATCCAGTTGCTTACACTGAAAATTTTGTTGTTAGAGTTTTGGACTATGACCTGGAAGACCAGGGTTCAAATTCCCACTTAGCCATCAGGCTCACTGGATGACCTTGGGCCAGTCACTATCCCTCAGCCTAACTTACCTCACTTACCACCCATTTTGTGTGGGTAAAATGAGGAGGGGGAGAGCCATGTATGCCACCTTGAGCTCCTTGGAGGAAAGGTAAGCTATACATGTCAAAATAATGAATGAATGAAGGTGGTTACAATATTTGTACATCAACAACCAAAACTGCATATTGTGTGGCTTTCTCAT